>NW_027472037.1:300000-440000 GCF_965638725.1 Aptenodytes patagonicus | reverse complement strand
TGCCTCCGTGTTGCCCTCGCTCCGAGCTAGTGGCGCTGCTCCCGGCACACATCAGGCCTTAGCACGAGCTGTGCGTCAGCCAAAATCCGAGCAGGAGCTGAGGGAACAGTCACAGCTCCAGAGGTCCCGTCCGGCCTCCACCGTCCCGTGTGACTGTGCTGCGGTTTGACTCCTCAAGCACCTGAACTCAGCCCTGATGCCCGCTGGCAAGGATGCTGGGACAAGGGACGATCCCAAACTCCTCCCTGAGGATTCAGCACCAGACAACATCTCCCCCGTCCAGAATATCGTAAGGCAGACATAGTCAGAAGAGAGAAAAGACCCTTTTATTGCAGACATGCACCGCGGGGGGGGGGGGCGGGTCGGGGCCCAGGAGCCAGAGGGGTTCAGCCAGTAACAGGGAAACGGCACCTACAACGACAGAGTCGGAAAGCACTGATAAGCCCACGGAGGCAGGCACGGGCATGACTTGGTTCCCCTTTCTTTGGGGAACAGAGTTTACAAGGAATTGCTCGTGGCCCAGAGGAGAGAGCTGGTGCTGGCATTGACTACGGGGTGGCTCGGGCGCCTTATCCCCATGGGTGATGCCCTTAGAGACCTGCGCGCGTGCAGAGATGCACAGTGCCCCTGTGCCACGCAGCAGGGCTCCGTGGGGAGCCCCTGCGGAGCTGCCGGGGAGCTGTTTCCAAACCCTGCGCAGCACCGGCCCTCGCCGTCCCTTGCCAGCGCGTTGGACTGACTTCAGAGCCGGGAAAGATGGGCAGCAGAGCCTGGTACACACCTGGGCTTCTTGACCTGCTGGACCTTTCTGCATTTTTTCAGTTTTCGGTCCCCCAAAACGTTTTTGCTCTTCCTCCTCTTTATTGCTGGTTGGCTTTCCCTCTCCTCTCCCCAGGCCTCTCTTCTCTTTCGGTTTCTTGGGTTTGCGTTGTCCTGAGGAGAGCCTGCAAATCTTTCCATCCCACAGTGTGATTAGATAGGTAAAGCCACGATCCACTGGAGTCAGTTCTTGATTGAACCAAAGCAGCTCATGTTACCTTCTTTCCTCTGAAAGGCTCGCCAGTTCTTCTGGGCGCCCCAGGGCATGTGCCGCGCTCTCGGGGGTGCTTGGAGGCACAGCCGGAGGTGCCTACAACAGGAATGTCGGAGTTAGCAGGTGGCAAGAGGCGGCCTGCAGTAGTAAGCCACTGGTTGCCAAATTGCTACCTTCACTCTCCAGAGGAGATCCCTTTGGCTGGTTTACATCAGCCACGTTCCGCACAGTCCCCCCACCCCCCCAAAATAGGCTTGATGAAGCTCTGACGAAGTAGGACCTGAGCAAAACCCCTCTCAAGTTGGCAGCTACTCCCCTCTGCCTTTCTGTAGGCATTTTGTGGGCATTTTGTTTGCTTAAACACATGCCCAGTACACTTGAGAAACAACCTTGCCAGTGTTCCTCACTATGTATCATCCCAGGGGGTGGAGGAAGAACCAAACACACCCCAGCTCTACTGCCAGGGAGGGGCACAGCAGCGCCTTGGCCTCATCAGAAACTGCCCTCCTACCCCAGACACCTTGTCACAGTGCTTCTGGAGCTGCCATACCTCTGCCATTTTGGACTCCACCACTGTGTCTCCCCCAGCTTCTTTGAGGACGTCCAGCAGAGAGGGGGATGCATCCGGAAAGGCTTCTGCCTGATGGTCCTTGTCTGCTCTGCCTGCCGGGCCACTTTGCTCTTGCAAATGCAGGTCTAGAAAGCAAAAGCGTGCGCAGCAGAGTGACTTCTTGGAAGTAGAAAACCCCTAAAGGAAAACCCAGCCAAAGCCCTACACCCGTTGTCTTCTCGACGTTGAGGTTTCTGGTATGCCAAGCCCCAGGCTGTGAGAACCCTCCGTTCCTCCTCATACCTGCGGATGTGTCCACAGGTGCTGGCGACTCCTCAGCTGATGGAGGGGAGAGGCCAGCCATCTCCTCCCCAAAGATGTCACCGCGGTTTTCCATCATAAACTCCACCAGCACGTTCACCTGCACACATCAGACCCTTGGTCTCAACCCAGGTGCCTGAAAATGTATCGAGCAGCCTTTCCCACCCCTGACCCTTGCCTGTGCTCAGAAGGCTGCTGCTGGGGCTCTGCTCTTCCAGGCAGCCACCCCAGCAGCATTTGTTGGAGAGAGGGGGGCCGCCAGGGACTCCCTCTGAACAGCCAAGCTCTGAGGGGCCGGGAAGGCTGCAGCCGGCGGGTAAATACGGCGTACCTTCTCAGTCACCTCCAGCATGGCCTCGAGCGGGAGCAGGTCCTCGTTGGGTGGGCTCAGCAGGTTTGGCCCCACGCAGATGGCCAGGTTGCTGGAGGTCATTCTGCTGGTGGACGCGTTGTGGCCGATGTGCTGGAGCAGTGAGAGCAGCCGCTGGAGGAGGAGGAGATTTGCTGCAGGCAACTTCTCGGCCACCCTGAGGGAACAGGAGCACACGGTTCATAAAGCAGCTGTTGCCCACAGCCGTCCCCGAAGCTTGCACAAGGCAGGTGGGAGCCAGCGGCTGTGTTGCGCAGCTTTGCAGGTGTTCTCAGGCAGCGGTGAGTGCTCCTGGGCTTCAGGAAGGGAGCACGGCGTTGCTTCCCAGCTCCTGATTTCTGATTTCTCCTGCGAGGCCACGCAAGGGAAGGCTCCCTGTCCATGCCCTTTGCCCCGAAATCTAACCCCGGCCCAGCAACAGCGAGCTGCCAGAAAAGACAGCTTTTGAAGGAGACTGTCCCTTTTCAGGCAGGTCCTGGGCCTCTACCACCTCAACAGGCAGGCTGCTGCCCACACTCACGCTTTCAGCTCTTCAATCTTCTCCTCCTTGCTGGTCTTCTGCATCGCTGCCATCCAGTCCTCGTAGAGGTCTGTCACAAGGAGCTTGGCGGGGATGCTTCGGAGGAAGTCCTGCAACGCCAAGGCCTCCAGGTGAGCCTCGGAACACTCCAGCCCAGCCGGCAGCTCTTCCAGCTGCAGGTCAGAAGCGCTCACCTTCAAGATGACGGCCAGCAGGAGCGCAGGCTGGCTTCCCAGGTCGACGTCCATGCCGCTGTTGAGGGCCTCCTTCAGCTCCCGGAGCGATGTCCCGCTGGCAGCTCTGCGGAATATCCCCTCCGTCGCCGGTCCTTGCTGGTGCAGGACAGCCAGCAGCTCCTGCAGGAGACACAGGAGACAGTTGCTTGGCTGAGGAGCTGCCTTCTGACAGCGGTGGCCAGGGCCAACGCTCTGCCCAAGAACCAGCTGCTGTCCCCCGCCAAGGGGCCGGCACTAGAACCGTGAGCCAGGGGTGAAGAGCCCAATCCCCCATCCCCGCAGCCCCTGGGGACGCTGCCTCTGGAGCAGCCGGAGGGCTGGGGACCCCCTGTCCAGGCTGGCTTACCTCGATGGGCTGGGGCAGCGTGCCGTCCTCCCCGCAGAGGGCTGCCAGGGGCTGGCCAAAGAGCGCCCTGCTGCAGCCGGAGCCCGCCTGCCCTGGCGCCTGGGCAGCGGCCGGGCCCCGCCGCAGAGCAAAGGGCCAGGGCAGCCCCCTCCTCCTCCTCCTCCTCCTGCTGCTGCTCCCTCCTGCTGCAAAGGAAAACAGAGCAAGAGCCTGTCAATGGAGACCGCCAGCCCAGCGCTCCCGGAGCCTGCCCTGCCCTGCCCTGCCCTGCCCTGGCCTGCCCTGCCCTGCCTGCAGCGCGGTGCTGAGCCGTGCGGCGGGACGGGCAGGGAGCCAGCAGCTGCGGCTCAGCGGCTCGGGCTCGGAGGCTCCTGAGAGCCGGCGTGCCACCGGGACAGCCTGGCCCAGCCCTCGCCCTGCCCTCCTCCAAGCCGTGAGCAGCAGCAGAGGCTCCGTGTCCCCGCAGAACCACGTCCAGCGGCCGCTGCCCAGCGGGTGTCCTTGCTTCTCCAGGGGACGTCCTCCCTTGCGGTGCCACACCTGCATGGCGACACTCAAGGGACAAGTGAGCACAGCTCAACCGGTTGCAGGACGTTGCCTTTCTCTCCAAAACTCACCTGGTGAGTGGCAAAGTGCCCCTCCGTTGCTAGATGGGGCCGTCGCAGGCCCTGGCTTGGGACCATCCTGCAAGAACCAGGCTGCATTTAGAGAGCAGCCCCGCCGCACAAAGGGCCACCGGCGAGCTGCCACACAGCACCAGCAGCCTGAGCGCGGCAGAGCTGGGAGCCTCTGCCCTCGCGGGCTCTCTGCCCCGCGGGGCAGGTTTCCTCCCAGCGCTGCCAGCGAGGACGTGCCGGCATTCCTGCTGGCTCCCCAACCCTCTCCGCTCCCCGAGTGGCACCGCGGGACCCTCCCTCCCTCCCTCCCTCCCTCCTGCACAAGCTCACCCCACTCGCTGCACCTCCCTGGCACCCCGGCACAGCCAGAGGCAGGTGAAAGGCAGCCATTCTCACCTCTGCCTGGCCCTCCATCAGCCTCTCCAGGCTCCGGGCGCTGAATGTCCTCCACTGGGCAAGAGGGAAGGAGTGGAAGAAGGTGAGCAGCCGTGCCTCTGCTGCTCGGCTGGAGGAGCAGTGCTGGGGGACAGAGCCCAGGCCAGAGAGACACTCACGGCATGGCGGCGGCTCAACTCCTTCTCCAGTGGCTTGATCGATGGGAGACGGGTCACGCGGGCTGTCTTTGCTCCTTCTGGTGTCCTGTACAGCGGGAAGGGACAGGGAGAGAGCTGGGTGAGCCCCAGGCTGCCTCTTCGCTCCTCTCAGGCAGCTCTGCCTGAGAGCTGCCCGCAGGCACAGGGCCACCTCTCCCCACACTGGGGAGCTGTCATCCCCCATCCGGCTGTGCCTGGAGCATCCCCCCGGCTTACCCCAGCAGTGTGCCCACCCACAGCTCCTTCAGCGCCCGGGAGCTGCAGAAAGAGAGGAGAAAGAGCGTCAGGCCCCGCTGCCCCGCAGCCCGTGGGCAGAGGCGGGCGCCTGCACAGCCCTGCCCCGTGGGGAAGGACACAGGGGCAGGACGAAGCCCCCTGGGGCAGGACAGAGGCGCTGCCCAAGCCCTGGCTCCCTCTGCCCTGCCAGAGCAGCTGCTTTTGCCCTTCCCTTCTGGGGACCACAAGGTGACCAGGGGATGCCGGACGTGGAAATGGCCCTGTCCCTCCCTGCCGGCGTGCTGCCCGCTCCCTGCCCAGGCTCTGCACGCAGGGCGGAGGCCATTCACAGCCTGGCCTGGGCAGGCTTGGGAACCTCTCCTGCCCTGCCGTGGGACGTGGCACCACGACTCACCCGAAAGTGGCAACACAGGAGCCGGTGGGCCAGGTGAGGATGATGGAGGTCCTGCCCTCATCGCAGCCTTCCTCCTCCTCCTCCTCCTCCTCTTCTTCCTCCCCCGCTGCCTCCTTCCCGCCGCTCAGCACCCACAGCTGGTCCAGGGCCAGGCGGAGCTGTGGGCGCACGGTGGTGCCGCCACGTCTGCAGAGAGGAGAGGCAGGCAGAGAGCTGGAGGTGGCCTCCTTGGGGTCCCCCCGGGCAGAGCCCTGTCCCCCACCTGCCCTTGGGACGGACACAGGGGCATCCAGCACCAAGGTGCCGGGGCCTGGGGCTGGTGCCAGGCTGTCCCTGCCCTGGGCCCAGGGCCAGGGCTGGGGGAAAGGCAGCTGGGCTCTGGGGGTCTTACTGCAACTTGGCGATGACCAGCTCCTCCTGGAGGAGGAGAAGGCGCCTCTCGCTCCTCTTGCGGCCCCGGCTCAGCCGCACGTCCGTGCTCAGCACCGCCTCGGCATCGGTGAGAGCCTCCCTGCAGAGCAGAGAGCGGCGGGAATGAGGAAGGCAACTGCTGCGGCACCCGGCCCAGCCCGCCTCTCCCCGACCCCCAGGGAGAGCCCACCTGGAGCCGCAGCAGCAGTTGGCCTGGCCCATCCTGCCCGGGACAGGAGGACCCTCGCCGTGCACCAGGGACGCGGCCCAGCCGGCGACAGCGAGGCTGGGAAGCGGGGTGCTGGTGCCGGTGCCGGGGCAGCGCTGCTCGGCCAGACCCTGCCTCCTCCCAGCGCTGCTCTGTGCCAGCACAGCTCCGTCCTGCTGTCTCTGGTGGCTGTTGGCTCCAAGTGACCAACATTCCGACCCCAACGGAAAGTGGGAGGGGCCCTGGGGGGGCCCTGGCGTGGGGGTTCTCTCCACTACGGCCATGTCTGCCTTGCGCTGGGGAGCCCAGAGCAGGACGCAGCGGAGGGGAAGGACCACCGCCCTCCACCTGCTGCCAATGCTTTGCCTAGTGCAGCCCACGATGCCGGTAGCCGCCGCTGCCCCAAGGGCACTTTGCCGCCTCCAAATTGGTCAACTGGGGCTCCACCACGCCCCCAGGTGTCTGCACAGCTGCATTGCAGCCGGGTGTCCCCCAGCATCTACCCATGCAAGGGCTTCTTCCTCCTCGGGTGCAGCACTTGGCTCTTCCCCTTGTCGAACTGCAGGAGATTCCTTGGCAGCCCCTTCCTCCCGCCTGGCTGGAGGTGTCTGGCTGAACTGTTGATACTGAGCAATGCCTGGATTCAAATAGAAGCGAGTTCTTGAGAGAGTGAAACCCCTGGCCTTTTCAGGAAAAATGCAGGAAATCAGAGACATTGACAAAAGGATCTTTTGGCTATTTTACACGCCAGCCAGAAACAGCGTGGGGTGCAGGGGTTCATGCTCTAAGGGCAATTTCGCACGTTGGGAAAAGGGCTCGCAAAGCACTCTTCTGGGCAGCAAGTCACACACCCTGGGCGAGGCTGGGATTGGAGAGCCTGGGAGGCTCTCCGGGGTCCCAGCTTTCCCGCAGGGCGGACTGTTGTGGCTGCTGCCTGTTCTTTCCTGCAATGCTGACTGCAGCCACCTGGTGGGGCTGTCCGTGGGAAGGGCGCCAGAGCTGAGAAAGGCCCTGGGAGAGGGGGGAGACAAGCTCTTCTCCAGAGGTTTGCCAGCAGCTCTCCAGAGCATCCCTTTTCATCTCACCCCTGAGAGGCTCTGTGTGACCAGGGAAGGTGCCCCTTGGTGCAATGGATGAGGCCCTGCAGGGCTCCCATCAGGGTCCTTTGGCCTACCCATCCTCCAGCCACCACTCCAGGGGCTGGGGGTCTCAGGTAGGTCCCCAGCCGACGTCTCAGCTACCCAGGGATATGGAAAACAGGGAAAGACTCGTTTACAGAAGTTGTTCAGATTAACAGCACGTCCCTTCTCCCCGGGGAAGGTGTTACGCACCTGGGGATTGTGTGTAAATACTCACCGCCCGGGTTTGTCTTCATGACGGTCTTAATGCTCTTTTAAAACGACGCTGTTGTCTTGTGCAGTGTTGTGCAGTGCTGTGGAACAGCTTTTCGAAAGCGTGCCACATTGGCCTATTTCAAACCGAGGGGCATTTCCGTCAAGAGCACCAGCTCGGCTTTTGGCAGCCCAACCTCCTTGTGCTTTTCACTTTGCCAACCAGGAACAAGGTAACCCCCTCTCGAACAAGCCCTGTCTTCACCGAGTGCCATATTTAAAAGTTGTACAGTCCTATAAAGCCTTCAGAACAAGTCTGTTGGGCTTTGGGTGTCGGTGTAGGGTAGCTAGCAACTCTGTAACCGCCGTAACATGTTTCAATGTCTGCAACTGAAACAACGCCTGCTTCCTATTACAGGAACAGAAGCTTACGGGTTTGTTGTTAGCAGGCACAAATGGGAAAGGCAAGGTAAACAAGGCAGGCCCGAAGGCACAAACCCCTAGCCTTCGGCTTTCTGCTTCTCAGGGGGTTATTAACAGCAGCGTTTTCTCCCCCTCGTCACATGCAGTTCAGTGTCTCGGCTTGGTTCAAGTGCAGTCGCACGTGAGGCTCATGAGGTAACCTAGATGAAGACCGATGTCTCAAATTTCTTCTTGGAGACGGAGGCCTTCCAAAAGTTTCCAAGAGAGGACCAGTGGAAATTCTCCTTCTGGTTGCCATGTGAGGAGAGGCTGAGAGAGCTGGCACTCCTCAGCTGGGGGAAGGGAAGACGGGGTGGGTGGGGGGGGTGGGGGGGGCGTGTTGTGTGTGTCTTATCAATGTGTATAAAAACCTGCCGAGAAGGAAAGAAGAGGAGGGAGCCAGGCTCTTCTCAAGAGCGTGCACCGAGAGGACCAGAGGAAAGGGGCACAAATGAGAAGGCATGATATTCCAGCTGCACACGAGGAACCAATCTTTGACTGTTGGGGTGATGTATTTTACTGGCTCCAGGCGAGCCTGCTTGAGCAGAGGGCTTGGACCAGATGACCTCCACAGGTCCCTTCCAACCTCCACCCTCCTGCGTGACTCTCTGCTTTGCTTTCACTCCTAAGGCACCTGAACTCAGGCCTGATGCCCGCTGGCAAGGATGCTGGGACAAGGGACGATCCCAAACTCCTCCCCGAGGATTTAGCACAAAACAACAGCTCCCCACTCCAGAATATCCTATGGCAGACGCAGTCAGAAGAGAGAAAAGATCCTTTTATTGTGGCCAGCAACGGTGGGGGCCCAGGAGTCACAGCGGTTCAGCCGCTCAAAAGGAATCAGCACCTGCAACGACAGAGTCGGAAAGCTCGCGTAAATCCATCAAGGCAGGGAGAGGCAGGATTTTGTTCCCCTTTCTTTGGGGAACACCGTTTACGAGGAGTTGTTTATGGCCCAGAGGAGAGAGCTGGTGCTGGCATTGACTACGGGGTGGCTCGGGCGCCTTATCCCCATGGGTGATGCCCTTAGAGACCTGCGCGCGTGCAGAGATGCACAGTGCCCCTGTGCCACGCAGCAGGGCTCCGTGGGGAGCCCCTGCGGAGCTGCCGGGGAGCTGTTTCCAAACCCTGCGCAGCACCGGCCCTCGCCGTCCCTTGCCAGTGCGTTGGACTGACTTGGAGTAGTCTTCAGAGCCGGGAAAGATGGGCAGCAGAGCCTGGTACACACCTGGCCTTCCTGACCTTCTGCACCTTCCTGCTTTTTTTCAGGCCCCGTCTTTCTCTCTCTCTCTTCCTTCTTTTCTTTTCTGGCTGGCAATCCCTCTCCTCTGCCCAGGCCTCTGTGCTCTTTCTTTTCTTGCGTCCGTTTTCCGTTTCCTGGGGGGAGCCTGCAAACCTTTCCGTCCCACAGTGCGGTTAGATAGGTAAAGCCAGGACCCACGGGAAGCAGTTCTTGACTGAACCAAAGCTGACTCACGTTACCTTCTTTCCTCCGAAAGGCTCTGTAGTTCTCGTGCGCATCCCAGGGAGGCTGCCGTGGTCTCTGGGGTGCTTGGAGGCAAAGCAACGGGTGCCTAAGAGAGAAATGTTGGCGTTAGCAGGTGGCAAGGGACGCCCTGGAGGAGGAAGCGACTGGTTGCCAAACTGCTACCTTAGCTCTCCAGAGAAGATCCCTTTGGATCTTTCTTCCAAGGGCCTCGCTTTGGAACACAGTGTTCACACGGCTGTGTGACACTCGGTTCATTTGGGGGGGGCCATGCAGCAGGGAGCCTGCGGAGGTCCCTTTGGTGCAATCCCACCTTCTGCGGCGGGAGGCTTTGCTTTTGAAAAGGGATTTTGTAGGTACTTCCCTTGATGAAGCACGTGCCTAAGGCATTTGAGAAACAGCCTGTCCAGTTTTCCTTGCAATGGGTCCTTCCGGGGTGGGGGTGGGGGTGGGGGGTAAAAAGAGCCCACACAAAGCCACAAGAGCTCGAATGCCAGGAAGAGGCACAGCAGCTACGTGGGCTCACGAGGAACTACCCTCCTCCACGAGGCACGTTGTCCCAGTGTTTGTGGAGCTGCCATACCTCTGCCCTTTGCGATCCCGCCACCGTGTCGGCCCCTGCTGCTTTCTGGAGGAGGAGCAGAGAGGGTGGTGCGTCCAGGAGGGCTTTTGCCTGGTGCTCCACCTCTGCTCCGCCTGCAGGGCCACGTTGCTCTTCCAAAGGCAGCTCTGGAAAGCAAAAGCACGTGCAGCCAAGTGACTTCTTGGAAGCGGACAACAGCTAAAGCAAAGCCCACCCAAAGCCCTGCGCCAGCATTCTGCTCAGGCTGTGACAACCCTCAGTCCCTCCTCCTCATACCTGCGGATCTGTCCACGGGCGCTGGCCGCTCCGCAGCCGAGGGACTGGAAAGGCCAGCCATCTCCTCCCCAAAGATTTCACAGTGGTTCTCCATCAGAAACTCCACCAGCACCTTCACCTGCACACATCACGTCCTTGGTTTCAGCGCAGGTGGCTGAAAAGGTGTCAAGCAGCCTTTCCCACTGCTGACCCTTCCCTCTGCGCAGAAGGCTGTGGCTGTGGGGCTGCTCTTCCAGGCAGCCCACCCCACCCCAGCAGCATTTGCTCAAGAGAGGAGGCAGCCAGGGACCTCTGAACAGCCACGCTCTGAGGGGCCGGGAAGGCTGCAGCCGGCTGCTCACTAGAGCGTACCTTCTCAGCCACCTCCAGCATGGCCTCCAGAGGGAGCAGGTCCTCGTTGGCCGGGCTCAGCAGGTTAGGCCCCACGCAGATGGCCAGGTTGCTGCAGCTCATCCTGCTGGCGGACGCGTTGTGGCCGATGTGCTGGAGGAGGGACAGCAGCCGCTTCAGCAGGAGGAGGTTGGCTGCAGGCAACTTCTCGGCCACCCTGAGGGAACAGGAGCACAAGGTTCATAAAGCAGCTGCTGCCCACAGCCGTCCCCAGGCTTACCCAGGAGGGCAGGTGGGAGCCAGCGGCTGTGTTGCGCAGCTTTCCAGGTGCCCTCAGCCAGCGGTCAGGGCTCCTGCTCAACAGGCAGGCTGCTGCCCACACTCACGCTTTCAGCTCTTCAATCTTCTCCTCCTTGCTGGTCTTCTGCATCGCTGCCATCCAGTCCTCGTAGAGGTCTGTCACAAGGAGCTTGGCGGGGATGCTTCGGAGGAAGTCCTGCAACGCCAAGGCCTCCAGGTGAGCCTCGGAACACTCCAGCCCAGCCGGCAGCTCTTCCAGCTGCAGGTCAGAAGCGCTCACCTTCAAGATGACGGCCAGCAGGAGCGCAGGCTGGCTTCCCAGGTCGACGTCCATGCCGCTGTTGAGGGCCTCCTTCAGCTCCCGGAGCGATGTCCCGCTGGCAGCTCTGCGGAATATCCCCTCCGTTGCCGGTCCTTGCTGGTGCAGGATATCCAGCAGCTCCTGCAGGAGATGCAGGAGGAGAGTGACTTGGCTGAGGAGTGGCCTCCCAACAGCTCTGGCCAGGGCCAGAGCTCTGCCCCAGACTGGGCTCCCTCCTCTCGCCAAGGGGCCGGCACTAGAACCGTGAGCCAGGGGTGAAGAGCCCAATCCCCCATCCCCGCAGCCCCTGGGGACGCTGCCTCTGGAGCAGCCGGAGGGCTGGGGACCCCCTGTCCAGGCTGGCTTACCTCGATGGCCTGGGGCAGCGTGCCGTCCTCCCCGCAGAGGGCTGCCAGGGGCTGGCCAAAGAGCGCCCTGCTGCAGCCGGAGCCCGCCTGCCCTGGCGCCTGGGCAGCGGCCGGGCCCCGCCGCAGAGCAAAGGGCCAGGGCAGCCCCCTCCTCCTCCTCCTCCTCCTGCTGCTGCTCCCTCCTGCTGCAAAGGAAAACAGAGCAAGAGCCTGTCAATGGAGACCGCCAGCCCAGCGCTCCCGGAGCCTGCCCTGCCCTGCCCTGCCCTGCCCTGGCCTGCCCTGCCCTGCCTGCAGCGCGGTGCTGAGCAGTGCGGCGGGACGGGCAGGGAGCCAGCAGCTGCGGCTCAGCGGCTCGGGCTCGGAGGCTCCTGAGAGCCGGCGTGCCACCGGGACAGCCTGGCCCAGCCCTCGCCCTGCCCTCCTCCAAGCCGTGAGCAGCAGCAGAGGCTCCGTGTCCCCGCAGAACCACGTCCAGCGGCCGCTGCCCAGCGGGTGTCCTTGCTTCTCCAGGGGACGTCCTCCCTTGCGGTGCCACACCTGCATGGCGACACTCAAGGGACAAGTGAGCACAGCTCAACCGGTTGCAGGACGTTGCCTTTCTCTCCAAAACTCACCTGGTGAGCGGCAAAGTGCCCCTCCGTTGCTAGATGGGGCCGTCGCAGGCCCTGGCTTGGGACCATCCTGCAAGAACCAGGCTGCATTTAGAGAGCAGCCCCGCCGCACAAAGGGCCACCGGCGAGCTGCCACACAGCACCAGCAGCCTGAGCGCGGCAGAGCTGGGAGCCTCTGCCCTCGCGGGCTCTCTGCCCCGCGGGGCAGGTTTCCTCCCAGCGCTGCCAGCGAGGACGTGCCGGCATTCCTGCTGGCTCCCCAACCCTCTCCGCTCCCCGAGTGGCACCGCGGGACCCTCCCTCCCTCCCTCCCTCCCTCCTGCACAAGCTCACCCCACTCGCTGCACCTCCCTGGCACCCCGGCACAGCCAGAGGCAGGTGAAAGGCAGCCATTCTCACCTCTGCCTGGCCCTCCATCAGCCTCTCCAGGCTCCGGGCGCTGAATGTCCTCCACTGGGCAAGAGGGAAGGAGTGGAAGAAGGTGAGCAGCCGTGCCTCTGCTGCTCGGCTGGAGGAGCAGTGCTGGGGGACAGAGCCCAGGCCAGAGAGACACTCACGGCATGGCGGCGGCTCAACTCCTTCTCCAGTGGCCTGATCGATGGGAGATGGGTCACGCGGGCTGTCTTTGCTCCTTCTGGTGTCCTGTACAGCGGGAAGGGACAGGGAGAGAGCTGGGTGAGCCCCAGGCTGCCTCTTCGCTCCTCTCAGGCAGCTCTGCCTGAGAGCTGCCCGCAGGCACAGGGCCACCTCTCCCCACACTGGGGAGCTGTCATCCCCCATCCGGCTGTGCCTGGAGCATCCCCCCGGCTTACCCCAGCAGTGTGCCCACCCACAGCTCCTTCAGCGCCCGGGAGCTGCAGAAAGAGAGGAGAAAGAGCGTCAGGCCCCGCTGCCCCGCAGCCCGTGGGCAGAGGCGGGCGCCTGCACAGCCCTGCCCCGTGGGGAAGGACACAGGGGCAGGACGAAGCCCCCTGGGGCAGGACAGAGGCGCTGCCCAAGCCCTGGCTCCCTCTGCCCTGCCAGAGCAGCTGCTTTTGCCCTTCCCTTCTGGGGACCACAAGGTGACCAGGGCATGCCGGACGTGGAAATGGCCCTGTCCCTCCCTGCCGGCGTGCTGCCCGCTCCCTGCCCAGGCTCTGCACGCAGGGCGGAGGCCATTCACAGCCTGGCCTGGGCAGGCTTGGGAACCTCTCCTGCCCTGCCGTGGGACGTGGCACCACGACTCACCCGAAAGTGGCAACACAGGAGCCGGTGGGCCAGGTGAGGATGATGGAGGTCCTGCCCTCATCGCAGCCTTCCTCCTCCTCCTCCTCCTCCTCTTCTTCCTCCCCCGCTGCCTCCTTCCCGCCGCTCAGCACCCACAGCTGGTCCAGGGCCAGGCGGAGCTGTGGGCGCACGGTGGTGCCGCCACGTCTGCAGAGAGGAGAGGCAGGCAGAGAGCTGGAGGTGGCCTCCTTGGGGTCCCCCCGGGCAGAGCCCTGTCCCCCACCTGCCCTTGGGACGGACACAGGGGCATCCAGCACCAAGGTGCCGGGGCCTGGGGCTGGTGCCAGGCTGTCCCTGCCCTGGGCCCAGGGCCAGGGCTGGGGGAAAGGCAGCTGGGCTCTGGGGGTCTTACTGCAACTTGGCGATGACCAGCTCCTCCTGGAGGAGGAGAAGGCGCCTCTCGCTCCTCTTGCGGCCCCGGCTCAGCCGCACGTCCGTGCTCAGCACCGCCTCGGCATCGGTGAGAGCCTCCCTGCAGAGCAGAGAGCGGCGGGAATGAGGAAGGCAACTGCTGCGGCACCCGGCCCAGCCCGCCTCTCCCCGACCCCCAGGGAGAGCCCACCTGGAGCCGCAGCAGCAGTTGGCCTGGCCCATCCTGCCCGGGACAGGAGGACCCTCGCCGTGCACCAGGGACGCGGCCCAGCCGGCGACAGCGAGGCTGGGAAGCGGGGTGCTGGTGCCGGTGCCGGGGCAGCGCTGCTCGGCCAGACCCTGCCTCCTCCCAGCGCTGCTCTGTGCCAGCACAGCTCCGTCCTGCTGTCTCTGGTGGCTGTTGGCTCCAAGTGACCAACATTCCGACCCCAACGGAAAGTGGGAGGGGCCCTGGGGGGGCCCTGGCGTGGGGGTTCTCTCCACTACGGCCATGTCTGCCTTGCGCTGGGGAGCCCAGAGCAGGACGCAGCGGAGGGGAAGGACCACCGCCCTCCACCTGCTGGCAGTGCTCCTCGCCTTGGGGTTCACTGCTGGTTCCTGGCCTCCAAGGAGACTTGGTGCCACTGGTGACCAGCCTCTGGGCCCAGCCACTCCGACACTTTTCCTTCCACAGCACTGCTCGTCAGCCCACGTGGTGGTTGCTTTCTTCCAGTCCTCGGGCACATCTCCCTTTTGCAGTGGCCTCACAAGCCCATCTGCCAGCTCCCTCAGCACTTGAGGGTGCGCCCCATCGGGGCCCATCAGGGATATGTGCATCTCCACTTTGCTTAAGGCTTCTCTAATCTCCTCCTCTGCCCCCTGATCCTACCAGAGCCTCCTGCACTAAGGGTCCCTCTCCTTTGCTCCAGCCTTTCCCCCAGGTCTCCGGGGCCTGGGATGTCTGAAGGCTGGTCTTGCTAGGACCGTCATCCCCAGGAGGATTGGCAGAACCTTCAGACCAACCTGAAGTACTGGCAGAGCCTCGTGAAGGCCAGGAGAGTTCCAGGAGGGAGCAAAATCAGTCCCGAGACGTGACCCTATGAGGAGTTCTTGTGGCAGTGGGGAACGGGGCATCGCAACGGTTTGCGTTTCCTTGTCCTGTGCGCGGTCCTGCCTTACGGTGCTCAACAGCGCTGGTCTTTGCTTTTTGGTCAGCCATTCCGTGGGGAAGCACTCGCGGCCGGGGTTTCCAATCAGCACGAGTGCAGTGTTGCCACCTGCTTAGCAAGGAGGTCCCTAAGCCACTGTGCCTCCCTCGGGGGGGGAGTGTGCCTTTCCCCGTGCCTGGGGCATCCACAGTCCGTCCCTCCCTCTGCAGCTCTCCCTGGGCCACTGCGGTGAGGATGACAAGCGCATCTGACCTCTTTCCAAACTGGGCAGGCTACCTCTTGTTAGGGGACAGGGAGAAAGAGGATGAGCCTTGGTGACAGAGTCCAGAGACGGCGCTTCCCCGGAACTCCATCTTTCTTCCTGAACTCCAGCTTTTTAACACCAGCTCCCTGTTTCGTGCTTTCTGCATTGCTCAGCATGCATCCCATACTTACTGCATCACGTCACATGCGAGAGCATCTCTCCTCAGCCCATCCCAGCCAGACCTCTCCCATTTACAGGACGACGTACTCTGTAAAGTCAACTGGATTTTATGAGCTCCTTAGGAAAGAAAACAACGAACCACGGCAAACAAGGGCCCGGTGCCCTTTGTACAGAGCAGTCCAACACGTGATTTCACTCATTCACCACTCGGGTCCTGAGGTTTCTAGCTGACAAGTTCTCCCATTCCTAACTCGCAACTTGCAACTCCTGCCCCTCTGTGCTGGTTTTGCCTGGGGTAGAGTTGCATTTCTTCCTAGGAGCCTGTAGGGGGCTATGTTTTGCACATGCGCCGAGAAGCGTGTTGCTAAGCCAGGGATGCGCTAGTTATTGCTGAGCAGTGCTCACACAGCGTCAAGGGCTTTTCTGCTCCTCTGAGTGCCCCGCCAGCGAGCAGGCTGGGGGTGCACAAGACGCTGGGAGGGGACACAGCCGGGACAGCTGGCCCCCACTGACCAGGGGGATATCCCACAGCATACGACGCCGTGCTCAGCAGTAAAGCTGGGTGGATGGAGGTTGGCGGGGGCTGCCCTTGCTCGGGGCCTGGCTGGGCATCGGTCGGTTGGTGGTGAGCAATTGCTTTCCTTTGCATCCCTTGTTTTTCTCGGGCTTTAGTTTCCTCTCTGTTTCTTGGTTGGGAGTTGGTTTAATTTACAATTTTGTATTTAATTGTTAAACTGTCTTTATCTGAACCCACGCGTTTTCTCACTTTTACCCTCCCGATTCTCCCCGCCATCCTCCAGGGGGGAGTGAGCGAGCGGCTGTGTGGAGCTCAGCCGCTGGCCAGGGTTCAAGCACGACAAGCTGTGAGCAAAATAGTTAGCTGGCCGACGGTGAGAGGGCTCATCCTTCCTCCTCCGTCAGGGTGCGGGCGTCCCCTGTATCACACTGGGCCGCACGAAAGCGTCAGCAGTCTGGCTGCTGTTGGAGCCGCTTCAAAAGCTTTTTGGGTGAGCCGACGTATTTGTACTGCCCGGCATGGAAGTTTGGTTTACACCATTGCCACGAGTGAGGGGATTCTGAAGAAACTGCCTGACGATCGGTATGCACGGATGGCGGCTGCAGGGGACAGCAGGCTGCAGGTGACGGTGCTGCATAAGGACCTCCAGCCCTCCCTGGCCGCTGTGTCTGCCTCCGTGTTGCCCTCGCTCCGAGCTAGTGGCGCTGCTCCCGGCACACATCAGGCCTTAGCACGAGCTGTGCGTCAGCCAAAATCCGAGCAGGAGCTGAGGGAACAGTCACAGCTCCAGAGGTCCCGTCCGGCCTCCACCGTCCCGTGTGACTGTGCTGCGGTTTGACTCCTCAAGCACCTGAACTCAGCCCTGATGCCCGCTGGCAAGGATGCTGGGACAAGGGACGATCCCAAACTCCTCCCTGAGGATTCAGCACCAGACAACATCTCCCCCGTCCAGAATATCGTAAGGCAGACATAGTCAGAAGAGAGAAAAGACCCTTTTATTGCAGACATGCACCGCGGGGGGGGGGGCGGGGCGGGGCCCAGGAGCCAGAGGGGTTCAGCCAGTAACAGGGAAACGGCACCTACAACGACAGAGTCGGAAAGCACTGATAAGCCCACGGAGGCAGGCACGGGCATGACTTGGTTCCCCTTTCTTTGGGGAACAGAGTTTACAAGGAATTGCTCGTGGCCCAGAGGAGAGAGCTGGTGCTGGCATTGACTACGGGGTGGCTCGGGCGCCTTATCCCCATGGGTGATGCCCTTAGAGACCTGCGCGCGTGCAGAGATGCACAGTGCCCCTGTGCCACGCAGCAGGGCTCCGTGGGGAGCCCCTGCGGAGCTGCCGGGGAGCTGTTTCCAAACCCTGCGCAGCACCGGCCCTCGCCGTCCCTTGCCAGCGCATTGGACTGACTTCAGAGCCGGGAAAGATGGGCAGCAGAGCCTGGTACACACCTGGGCTTCTTGACCTGCTGGACCTTTCTGCATTTTTTCAGTTTTCGGTCCCCCAAAACGTTTTTGCTCTTCCTCCTCTTTATTGCTGGTTGGCTTTCCCTCTCCTCTCCCCAGGCCTCTCTTCTCTTTCGGTTTCTTGGGTTTGCGTTGTCCTGAGGAGAGCCTGCAAACCTTTCCATCCCACAGTGTGATTAGATAGGTAAAGCCACGATCCACTGGAGTCAGTTCTTGATTGAACCAAAGCAGCTCATGTTACCTTCTTTCCTCTGAAAGGCTCGCCAGTTCTTCTGGGCGCCCCAGGGCATGTGCCGCGCTCTCGGGGGTGCTTGGAGGCACAGCCGGAGGTGCCTACAACAGGAATGTCGGAGTTAGCAGGTGGCAAGAGGCGGCCTGCAGTAGTAAGCCACTGGTTGCCAAATTGCTACCTTCGCTCTCCAGAGGAGATCCCTTTGGCTGGTTTACATCAGCCACGTTCCGCACAGTCCCCCCACCCCCCCAAAATAGGCTTGATGAAGCTCTGACGAAGTAGGACCTGAGCAAAACCCCTCTCAAGTTGGCAGCTACTCCCCTCTGCCTTTCTGTAGGCATTTTGTGGGCATTTTGTTTGCTTAAACACATGCCCAGTACACTTGAGAAACAACCTTGCCAGTGTTCCTCACTATGTATCATCCCAGGGGGTGGAGGAAGAACCAAACACACCCCAGCTCTACTGCCAGGGAGGGGCACAGCAGCGCCTTGGCCTCATCAGAAACTGCCCTCCTACCCCAGACACCTTGTCACAGTGCTTGTGGAGCTGCCATACCTCTGCCGTTTTGGACTCCACCACTGTGTCTCCCCCAGCTTCTTTGAGGACGTCCAGCAGAGAGGGGGATGCATCCGGAAAGGCTTCTGCCTGATGGTCCTCGTCTGCTCTGCCTGCCGGGCCACTTTGCTCTTGCAAATGCAGGTCTAGAAAGCAAAAGCGTGCGCAGCAGAGTGACTTCTTGGAAGTAGAAAACCCCTAAAGGAAAACCCAGCCAAAGCCCTACACCAGTTGTCTTCTCGACGTTGAGGTTTCTGGTATGCCAAGCCCCAGGCTGTGAGAACCCTCCGTTCCTCCGCATACCTGCAGATGTGTCCACAGGTGCTGGCGACTCCTCAGCTGATGGAGGGGAGAGGCCAGCCATCTCCTCCCCAAAGATGTCACCGCGGTTTTCCATCATAAACTCCACCAGCACGTTCACCTGCACACATCAGACCCTTGGTCTCAACCCAGGTGCCTGAAAATGTATCGAGCAGCCTTTCCCACCCCTGACCCTTGCCTGTGCTCAGAAGGCTGCTGCTGGGGCTCTGCTCTTCCAGGCAGCCACCCCAGCAGCATTTGTTGGAGAGAGGGGGGCCGCCAGGGACTCCCTCTGAACAGCCAAGCTCTGAGGGGCCGGGAAGGCTGCAGCCGGCGGGTAAATACGGCGTACCTTCTCAGTCACCTCCAGCATGGCCTCGAGCGGGAGCAGGTCCTCGTTGGGTGGGCTCAGCAGGTTTGGCCCCACGCAGATGGCCAGGTTGCTGGAGGTCATTCTGCTGGTGGACGCGTTGTGGCCGATGTGCTGGAGCAGTGAGAGCAGCCGCTGGAGGAGGAGGAGATTTGCTGCAGGCAACTTCTCGGCCACCCTGAGGGAACAGGAGCACACGGTTCATAAAGCAGCTGTTGCCCACAGCCGTCCCCGAAGCTTGCACAAGGCAGGTGGGAGCCAGCGGCTGTGTTGCGCAGCTTTGCAGGTGTTCTCAGGCAGCGGTGAGTGCTCCTGGGCTTCAGGAAGGGAGCACGGCGTTGCTTCCCAGCTCCTGATTTCTGATTTCTCCTGCGAGGCCACGCAAGGGAAGGCTCCCTGTCCATGCCCTTTGCCCCGAAATCTAACCCCGGCCCAGCAACAGCGAGCTGCCAGAAAAGACAGCTTTTGAAGGAGACTGTCCCTTTTCAGGCAGGTCCTGGGCCTCTACCACCTCAACAGGCAGGCTGCTGCCCACACTCACGCTTTCAGCTCTTCAATCTTCTCCTCCTTGCTGGTCTTCTGCATCGCTGCCATCCAGTCCTCGTAGAGGTCTGTCACAAGGAGCTTGGCGGGGATGCTTCGGAGGAAGTCCTGCAACGCCAAGGCCTCCAGGTGAGCCTCGGAACACTCCAGCCCAGCCGGCAGCTCTTCCAGCTGCAGGTCAGAAGCGCTCACCTTCAAGATGACGGCCAGCAGGAGCGCAGGCTGGCTTCCCAGGTCGACGTCCATGCCGCTGTTGAGGGCCTCCTTCAGCTCCCGGAGCGATGTCCCGCTGGCAGCTCTGCGGAATATCCCCTCCGTCGCCGGTCCTTGCTGGTGCAGGACAGCCAGCAGCTCCTGCAGGAGATGCAGGAGGAGAGTGACTTGGCTGAGGAGTGGCCTCCCAACAGCTCTGGCCGGGGCCAGAGCTCTGCCCCAGACTGGGCTCCCTCCTCTCGCCAAGGGGCCGGCACTAGAACCGTGAGCCAGGGGTGAAGAGCCCAATCCCCCATCCCCGCAGCCCCTGGGGACGCTGCCTCTGGAGCAGCCGGAGGGCTGGGGACCCCCTGTCCAGGCTGGCTTACCTCGATGGGCTGGGGCAGCGTGCCGTCCTCCCCGCAGAGGGCTGCCAGGGGCTGGCCAAAGAGCGCCCTGCTGCAGCCGGAGCCCGCCTGCCCTGGCGCCTGGGCAGCGGCCGGGCCCCGCCGCAGAGCAAAGGGCCAGGGCAGCCCCCTCCTCCTCCTCCTCCTCCTGCTGCTGCTCCCTCCTGCTGCAAAGGAAAACAGAGCAAGAGCCTGTCAATGGAGACCGCCAGCCCAGCGCTCCCGGAGCCTGCCCTGCCCTGCCCTGCCCTGCCCTGCCCTGGCCTGGCCTGCCTGCAGCGCGGTGCTGAGCAGTGCGGCGGGACGGGCAGGGAGCCAGCAGCTGCGGCTCAGCGGCTCGGGCTCGGAGGCTCCTGAGAGCCGGCGTGCCACCGGGACAGCCTGGCCCAGCCCTCGCCCTGCCCTCCTCCAAGCCGTGAGCAGCAGCAGAGGCTCCGTGTCCCCGCAGAACCACGTCCAGCGGCCGCTGCCCAGCGGGTGTCCTTGCTTCTCCAGGGGACGTCCTCCCTTGCGGTGCCACACCTGCATGGCGACACTCAAGGGACAAGTGAGCACAGCTCAACCGGTTGCAGGACGTTGCCTTTCTCTCCAAAACTCACCTGGTGAGCGGCAAAGTCCCCCTCCGTTGCTAGATGGGGCCGTCGCAGGCCCTGGCTTGGGACCATCCTGCAAGAACCAGGCTGCATTTAGAGAGCAGCCCCGCCGCACAAAGGGCCACCGGCGAGCTGCCACACAGCACCAGCAGCCTGAGCGCGGCAGAGCTGGGAGCCTCTGCCCTCGCGGGCTCTCTGCCCCGCGGGGCAGGTTTCCTCCCAGCGCTGCCAGCGAGGACGTGCCGGCATTCCTGCTGGCTCCCCAACCCTCTCCGCTCCCCGAGTGGCACCGCGGGACCCTCCCTCCCTCCCTCCCTCCCTCCTGCACAAGCTCACCCCACTCGCTGCACCTCCCTGGCACCCCGGCACAGCCAGAGGCAGGTGAAAGGCAGCCATTCTCACCTCTGCCTGGCCCTCCATCAGCCTCTCCAGGCTCCGGGCGCTGAATGTCCTCCACTGGGCAAGAGGGAAGGAGTGGAAGAAGGTGAGCAGCCGTGCCTCTGCTGCTCGGCTGGAGGAGCAGTGCTGGGGGACAGAGCCCAGGCCAGAGAGACACTCACGGCATGGCGGCGGCTCAACTCCTTCTCCAGTGGCTTGATCGATGGGAGACGGGTCACGCGGGCTGTCTTTGCTCCTTCTGGTGTCCTGTACAGCGGGAAGGGACAGGGAGAGAGCTGGGTGAGCCCCAGGCTGCCTCTTCGCTCCTCTCAGGCAGCTCTGCCTGAGAGCTGCCCGCAGGCACAGGGCCACCTCTCCCCACACTGGGGAGCTGTCATCCCCCATCCGGCTGTGCCTGGAGCATCCCCCCGGCTTACCCCAGCAGTGTGCCCACCCACAGCTCCTTCAGCGCCCGGGAGCTGCAGAAAGAGAGGAGAAAGAGCGTCAGGCCCCGCTGCCCCACAGCCCGTGGGCAGAGGCGGGCGCCTGCACAGCCCTGCCCCGTGGGGAAGGACACAGGGGCAGGACGAAGCCCCCTGGGGCAGGACAGAGGCGCTGCCCAAGCCCTGGCTCCCTCTGCCCTGCCAGAGCAGCTGCTTTTGCCCTTCCCTTCTGGGGACCACAAGGTGACCAGGGGATGCCGGACGTGGAAATGGCCCTGTCCCTCCCTGCCGGCGTGCTGCCCGCTCCCTGCCCAGGCTCTGCACGCAGGGCGGAGGCCATTCACAGCCTGGCCTGGGCAGGCTTGGGAACCTCTCCTGCCCTGCCGTGGGACGTGGCACCACGACTCACCCGAAAGTGGCAACACAGGAGCCGGTGGGCCAGGTGAGGATGACGGAGGTCCTGCCCTCATCGCAGCCTTCCTCCTCCTCCTCCTCCTCTTCTTCCTCCCCCGCTGCCTCCTTCCCGCCGCTCAGCACCCACAGCTGGTCCAGGGCCAGGCGGAGCTGTGGGCGCACGGTGGTGCCGCCACGTCTGCAGAGAGGAGAGGCAGGCAGAGAGCTGGAGGTGGCCTCCTTGGGGTCCCCCCGGGCAGAGCCCTGTCCCCCACCTGCCCTTGGGACGGACACAGGGGCATCCAGCACCAAGGTGCCGGGGCCTGGGGCTGGTGCCAGGCTGTCCCTGCCCTGGGCCCAGGGCCAGGGCTGGGGGAAAGGCAGCTGGGCTCTGGGGGTCTTACTGCAACTTGGCGATGACCAGCTCCTCCTGGAGGAGGAGAAGGCGCCTCTCGCTCCTCTTGCGGCACCGGCTCAGCCGCACGTCCGTGCTCAGCACCGCCTCGGCATCGGTGAGAGCCTCCCTGCAGAGCAGAGAGCGGCGGGAATGAGGAAGGCAACTGCTGCGGCACCCGGCCCAGCCCGCCTCTCCCCGACCCCCAGGGAGAGCCCACCTGGAGCCGCAGCAGCAGTTGGCCTGGCCCATCCTGCCCGGGACAGGAGGACCCTCGCCGTGCACCAGGGACGCGGCCCAGCCGGCGACAGCGAGGCTGGGAAGCGGGGTGCTGGTGCCGGTGCCGGGGCAGCGCTGCTCGGCCAGACCCTGCCTCCTCCCAGCGCTGCTCTGTGCCAGCACAGCTCCGTCCTGCTGTCTCTGGTGGCTGTTGGCTCCAAGTGACCAACATTCCGACCCCAACGGAAAGTGGGAGGGGCCCTGGGGGGGCCCTGGCGTGGGGGTTCTCTCCACTACGGCCATGTCTGCCTTGCGCTGGGGAGCCCAGAGCAGGACGCAGCGGAGGGGAAGGACCACCGCCCTCCACCTGCTGGCAGTGCTCCTCGCCTTGGGGTTCACTGCTGGTTCCTGGCCTCCAAGGAGACTTGGTGCCACTGGTGACCAGCCTCTGGGCCCAGCCACTCCGCCACTTTTCCTTCCACAGCACTGCTCGTCAGCCCACGTGGTGGTTGCTTTCTTCCAGTCCTCGGGCACATCTCCCTTTTGCAGTGGCCTCACAAGCCCATCTGCCAGCTCCCTCAGCACTTGAGGGTGCGCCCCATCGGGGCCCATCAGGGATATGTGCATCTCCACTTTGCTTAAGGCTTCTCTAATCTCCTCCTCTGCCCCCTGATCCTACCAGAGCCTCCTGCACTAAGGGTCCCTCTCCTTTGCTCCAGCCTTTCCCCCAGGTCTCCGGGGCCTGGGATGTCTGAAGGCTGGTCTTGCTAGGACCGTCATCCCCAGGAGGATTGGCAGAACCTTCAGACCAACCTGAAGTACTGGCAGAGCCTCGTGAAGGCCAGGAGAGTTCCAGGAGGGAGCAAAATCAGTCCCGAGACGTGACCCTATGAGGAGTTCTTGTGGCAGTGGGGAACGGGGCATCGCAACGGTTTGCGTTTCCTTGTCCTGTGCGCGGTCCTGCCTTACGGTGCTCAACAGCGCTGGTCTTTGCTTTTTGGTCAGCCATTCCGTGGGGAAGCACTCGCGGCCGGGGTTTCCAATCAGCACGAGTGCAGTGTTGCCACCTGCTTAGCAAGGAGGTCCCTAAGCCACTGTGCCTCCCTCGGGGGGGGAGTGTGCCTTTCCCCGTGCCTGGGGCATCCACAGTCCGTCCCTCCCTCTGCAGCTCTCCCTGGGCCACTGCGGTGAGGATGACAAGCGCATCTGACCTCTTTCCAAACTGGGCAGGCTACCTCTTGTTAGGGGACAGGGAGAAAGAGGATGAGCCTTGGTGACAGAGTCCAGAGACGGCGCTTCCCCGGAACTCCATCTTTCTTCCTGAACTCCAGCTTTTTAACACCAGCTCCCTGTTTCGTGCTTTCTGCATTGCTCAGCATGCATCCCATACTTACTGCATCACGTCACATGCGAGAGCATCTCTCCTCAGCCCATCCCAGCCAGACCTCTCCCATTTACAGGACGACGTACTCTGTAAAGTCAACTGGATTTTATGAGCTCCTTAGGAAAGAAAACAACGAACCACGGCAAACAAGGGCCCGGTGCCCTTTGTACAGAGCAGTCCAACACGTGATTTCACTCATTCACCACTCGGGTCCTGAGGTTTCTAGCTGACAAGTTCTCCCATTCCTAACTCGCAACTTGCAACTCCTGCCCCTCTGTGCTGGTTTTGCCTGGGGTAGAGTTGCATTTCTTCCTAGGAGCCTGTAGGGGGCTATGTTTTGCACATGCGCCGAGAAGCGTGTTGCTAAGCCAGGGATGCGCTAGTTATTGCTGAGCAGTGCTCACACAGCGTCAAGGGCTTTTCTGCTCCTCTGAGTGCCCCGCCAGCGAGCAGGCTGGGGGTGCACAAGACGCTGGGAGGGGACACAGCCGGGACAGCTGGCCCCCACTGACCAGGGGGATATCCCACAGCATACGACGCCGTGCTCAGCAGTAAAGCTGGGTGGATGGAGGTTGGCGGGGGCTGCCCTTGCTCGGGGCCTGGCTGGGCATCGGTCGGTTGGTGGTGAGCAATTGCTTTCCTTTGCATCCCTTGTTTTTCTCGGGCTTTAGTTTCCTCTCTGTTTCTTGGTTGGGAGTTGGTTTAATTTACAATTTTGTATTTAATTGTTAAACTGTCTTTATCTGAACCCACGCGTTTTCTCACTTTTACCCTCCCGATTCTCCCCGCCATCCTCCAGGGGGGAGTGAGCGAGCGGCTGTGTGGAGCTCAGCCGCTGGCCAGGGTTCAAGCACGACAAGCTGTGAGCAAAATAGTTAGCTGGCCGACGGTGAGAGGGCTCATCCTTCCTCCTCCGTCAGGGTGCGGGCGTCCCCTGTATCACACTGGGCCGCACGAAAGCGTCAGCAGTCTGGCTGCTGTTGGAGCCGCTTCAAAAGCTTTTTGGGTGAGCCGACGTATTTGTACTGCCCGGCATGGAAGTTTGGTTTACACCATTGCCACGAGTGAGGGGATTCTGAAGAAACTGCCTGACGATCGGTATGCACGGATGGCGGCTGCAGGGGACAGCAGGCTGCAGGTGACGGTGCTGCATAAGGACCTCCAGCCCTCCCTGGCCGCTGTGTCTGCCTCCGTGTTGCCCTCGCTCCGAGCTAGTGGCGCTGCTCCCGGCACACATCAGGCCTTAGCACGAGCTGTGCGTCAGCCAAAATCCGAGCAGGAGCTGAGGGAACAGTCACAGCTCCAGAGGTCCCGTCCGGCCTCCACCGTCCCGTGTGACTGTGCTGCGGTTTGACTCCTCAAGCACCTGAACTCAGCCCTGATGCCCGCTGGCAAGGATGCTGGGACAAGGGACGATCCCAAACTCCTCCCTGAGGATTCAGCACCAGACAACATCTCCCCCGTCCAGAATATCGTAAGGCAGACATAGTCAGAAGAGAGAAAAGACCCTTTTATTGCAGACATGCACCGCGGGGGGGGGGCGGGGCGGGGCCCAGGAGCCAGAGGGGTTCAGCCAGTAACAGGGAAACGGCACCTACAACGACAGAGTCGGAAAGCACTGATAAGCCCACGGAGGCAGGCACGGGCATGACTTGGTTCCCCTTTCTTTGGGGAACAGAGTTTACAAGGAATTGCTTGTGGCCCAGAGGAGAGAGCTGGTGCTGGCATTGACTACGGGGTGGCTCGGGCGCCTTATCCCCATGGGTGATGCCCTTAGAGACCTGCGCGCGTGCAGAGATGCACAGTGCCCCTGTGCCACGCAGCAGGGCTCCGTGGGGAGCCCCTGCGGAGCTGCCGGGGAGCTGTTTCCAAACCCTGCGCAGCACCGGCCCTCGCCGTCCCTTGCCAGCGCGTTGGACTGACTTCAGAGCCGGGAAAGATGGGCAGCAGAGCCTGGTACACACCTGGGCTTCTTGACCTGCTGGACCTTTCTGCATTTTTTCAGTTTTCGGTCCCCCAAAACGTTTTTGCTCTTCCTCCTCTTTATTGCTGGTTGGCTTTCCCTCTCCTCTCCCCAGGCCTCTCTTCTCTTTCGGTTTCTTGGGTTTGCGTTGTCCTGAGGAGAGCCTGCAAACCTTTCCATCCCACAGTGTGATTAGATAGGTAAAGCTACGATCCACTGGAGTCAGTTCTTGATTGAACCAAAGCAGCTCATGTTACCTTCTTTCCTCTGAAAGGCTCGCCAGTTCTTCTGGGCGCCCCAGGGCATGTGCCGCGCTCTCGGGGGTGCTTGGAGGCACAGCCGGAGGTGCCTACAACAGGAATGTCGGAGTTAGCAGGTGGCAAGAGGCGGCCTGCAGTAGTAAGCCACTGGTTGCCAAATTGCTACCTTCGCTCTCCAGAGGAGATCCCTTTGGCTGGTTTACATCAGCCACGTTCCGCACAGTCCCCCCACCCCCCCAAAATAGGCTTGATGAAGCTCTGACGAAGTAGGACCTGAGCAAAACCCCTCTCAAGTTGGCAGCTACTCCCCTCTGCCTTTCTGTAGGCATTTTGTGGGCATTTTGTTTGCTTAAACACATGCCCAGTACACTTGAGAAACAACCTTGCCAGTGTTCCTCACTATGTATCATCCCAGGGGGTGGAGGAAGAACCAAACACACCCCAGCTCTACTGCCAGGGAGGGGCACAGCAGCGCCTTGGCCTCATCAGAAACTGCCCTCCTACCCCAGACACCTTGTCACAGTGCTTCTGGAGCTGCCATACCTCTGCCGTTTCGGACTCCACCACTGTGTCTCCCCCAGCTTCTTTGAGGACGTCCAGCAGAGAGGGGGATGCATCCGGAAAGGCTTCTGCCTGATGGTCCTTGTCTGCTCTGCCTGCCGGGCCACTTTGCTCTTGCAAATGCAGGTCTAGAAAGCAAAAGCGTGCGCAGCAGAGTGACTTCTTGGAAGTAGAAAACCCCTAAAGGAAAACCCAGCCAAAGCCCTACACCAGTTGTCTTCTCGACGTTGAGGTTTCTGGTATGCCAAGCCCCAGGCTGTGAGAACCCTCCGTTCCTCCTCATACCTGCGGATGTGTCCACAGGTGCTGGCGACTCCTCAGCTGATGGAGGGGAGAGGCCAGCCATCTCCTCCCCAAAGATGTCACCGCGGTTTTCCATCATAAACTCCACCAGCACGTTCACCTGCACACATCAGACCCTTGGTCTCAACCCAGGTGCCTGAAAATGTATCGAGCAGCCTTTCCCACCCCTGACCCTTGCCTGTGCTCAGAAGGCTGCTGCTGGGGCTCTGCTCTTCCAGGCAGCCACCCCAGCAGCATTTGTTGGAGAGAGGGGGGCCGCCAGGGACTCCCTCTGAACAGCCAAGCTCTGAGGGGCCGGGAAGGCTGCAGCCGGCGGGTAAATACGGCGTACCTTCTCAGTCACCTCCAGCATGGCCTCGAGCGGGAGCAGGTCCTCGTTGGGTGGGCTCAGCAGGTTTGGCCCCACGCAGATGGCCAGGTTGCTGGAGGTCATTCTGCTGGTGGACGCGTTGTGGCCGATGTGCTGGAGCAGTGAGAGCAGCCGCTGGAGGAGGAGGAGATTTGCTGCAGGCAACTTCTCGGCCACCCTGAGGGAACAGGAGCACACGGTTCATAAAGCAGCTGTTGCCCACAGCCGTCCCCGAAGCTTGCACAAGGCAGGTGGGAGCCAGCGGCTGTGTTGCGCAGCTTTGCAGGTGTTCTCAGGCAGCGGTGAGTGCTCCTGGGCTTCAGGAAGGGAGCACGGCGTTGCTTCCCAGCTCCTGATTTCTGATTTCTCCTGCGAGGCCACGCAAGGGAAGGCTCCCTGTCCATGCCCTTTGCCCCGAAATCTAACCCCGGCCCAGCAACAGCGAGCTGCCAGAAAAGACAGCTTTTGAAGGAGACTGTCCCTTTTCAGGCAGGTCCTGGGCCTCTACCACCTCAACAGGCAGGCTGCTGGCCACACTCACGCTTTCAGCTCTTCCACCTTTGCCTGCTTGCTTGTCCTCTGCATGGCTTGCATCCAGTCCTCGTAGAGGTGGGTCACGAGGAGCTTGGCGGGGATGCTTCGGAGGAAGTCCTGCAACGCCAAGGCCTCCAGGTGAGCCTCGGAACACTCCAGCCCAGCCGGCAGCTCTTCCAGCTGCAGGTCAGAAGCGCTCACCTTCAAGATGACGGCCAGCAGGAGCGCAGGCTGGCTTCCCAGGTCGACGTCCATGCCGCTGTTGAGGGCCTCCTTCAGCTCCCGGAGCGATGTCCCGCTGGCAGCTCTGCGGAATATCCCCTCCGTCGCCGGTCCTTGCTGGTGCAGGACAGCCAGCAGCTCCTGCAGGAGATGCAGGAGGAGAGTGACTTGGCTGAGGAGTGGCCTCCCAACAGCTCTGGCCGGGGCCAGAGCTCTGCCCCAGACTGGGCTCCCTCCTCCCGCCAAGGGGCCGGCACTAGAACCGTGAGCCAGGGGTGAAGAGCCCAATCCCCCATCCCCGCAGCCCCTGGGGACACTGCCTCTGGAGCAGCCGGAGGGCTGGGGACCCCCTGTCCAGGCTGGCTTACCTCGATGGGCTGGGGCAGCGTGCCGTCCTCCCCGCAGAGGGCTGCCAGGGGCTGGCCAAAGAGCGCCCTGCTGCAGCCGGAGCCCGCCTGCCCTGGCGCCTGGGCAGCGGCCGGGCCCCGCCGCAGAGCAAAGGGCCAGGGCAGCCCCCTCCTCCTCCTCCTGCTACTCCCTCCTGCTGCAAAGGAAAACAGAGCAAGAGCCTGTCAATGGAGACCGCCAGCCCAGCGCTCCCGGAGCCTGCCCTGCCCTGGCCTGGCCTGCCCTGCCCTGCCCTGCCTGCAGCGCGGTGCTGAGCAGTGCGGCGGGACGGGCAGGGAGCCAGCAGCTGCGGCTCAGCGGCTCGGGCTCGGAGGCTCCTGAGAGCCGGCGTGCCACCGGGACAGCCTGGCCCAGCCCTCGCCCTGCCCTCCTCCAAGCCGTGAGCAGCAGCAGAGGCTCCGTGTCCCCGCAGAACCACGTCCAGCGGCCGCTGCCCAGCGGGTGTCCTTGCTTCTCCAGGGGACGTCCTCCCTTGCGGTGCCACACCTGCATGGCGACACTCAAGGGACAAGTGAGCACAGCTCAACCGGTTGCAGGACGTTGCCTTTCTCTCCAAAACTCA
Source organism: Aptenodytes patagonicus (assembly GCF_965638725.1). Lineage (NCBI taxonomy): Eukaryota > Metazoa > Chordata > Aves > Sphenisciformes > Spheniscidae > Aptenodytes > Aptenodytes patagonicus. Next base: position 411,357 of record NW_027472037.1, on the reverse strand, counting down.
CCTGGTGAGCGGCAAAGTCCCCCTCCGTTGCTAGATGGGGCCGTCGCAGGCCCTGGCTTGGGACCATCCTGCAAGAACCAGGCTGCATTTAGAGAGCAGCCCCGCCGCAGAAAGGGCCACCGGCGAGCTGCCACACAGCACCAGCAGCCTGAGCGCGGCAGAGCTGGGAGCCTCTGCCCTCGCGGGCTCTCTGCCCCGCGGGGCAGGTTTCCTCCCAGCGCTGCCAGCGAGGACGTGCCGGCATTCCTGCTGGCTCCCCAACCCTCTCCGCTCCCCGAGTGGCACCGCGGGACCCTCCCTCCCTCCCTCCCTCCCTCCTGCACAAGCTCACCCCACTCGCTGCACCTCCCTGGCACCCCGGCACAGCCAGAGGCAGGTGAAAGGCAGCCATTCTCACCTCTGCCTGGCCCTCCATCAGCCTCTCCAGGCTCCGGGCGCTGAATGTCCTCCACTGGGCAAGTGGGAAGGAGTGGAAGAAGGTGAGCAGCCGTGCCTCTGCTGCTCGGCTGGAGGAGCAGTGCTGGGGGACAGAGCCCAGGCCAGAGAGACACTCACGGCATGGCGGCAGCTCAACTCCTTCTCCAGTGGCCTGATCGATGGGAGACGGGTCACGCGGGCTGTCTTTGCTCCTTCTGGTGTCCTGTACAGCGGGAAGGGACAGGGAGAGAGCTGGGTGAGCCCCAGGCTGCCTCTTCGCTCCTCTCAGGCAGCTCTGCCTGAGAGCTGCCCGCAGGCACAGGGCCACCTCTCCCCACACTGGGGAGCTGTCATCCCCCATCCGGCTGTGCCTGGAGCATCCCCCCGGCTTACCCCAGCAGTGTGCCCACCCACAGCTCCTTCAGCGCCCGGGAGCTGCAGAAAGAGAGGAGAAAGAGCGTCAGGCCCCGCTGCCCCGCAGCCCGTGGGCAGAGGCGGGCGCCTGCACAGCCCTGCCCCGTGGGGAAGGACACAGGGGCAGGACGAAGCCCCCTGGGGCAGGACAGAGGCGCTGCCCAAGCCCTGGCTCCCTCTGCCCTGCCAGAGCAGCTGCTTTTGCCCTTCCCTTCTGGGGACCACAAGGTGACCAGGGGATGCCGGACGTGGAAATGGCCCTGTCCCTCCCTGCCGGCGTGCTGCCCGCTCCCTGCCCAGGCTCTGCACGCAGGGCGGAGGCCATTCACAGCCTGGCCTGGGCAGGCTTGGGAACCTCTCCTGCCCTGCCGTGGGACGTGGCACCACGACTCACCCGAAAGTGGCAACACAGGAGCCGGTGGGCCAGGTGAGGATGATGGAGGTCCTGCCCTCATCGCAGCCTTCCTCCTCCTCCTCCTCCTCTTCTTCCTCCCCCGCTGCCTCCTTCCCGCCGCTCAGCACCCACAGCTGGTCCAGGGCCAGGCGGAGCTGTGGGCGCACGGTGGTGCCGCCACGTCTGCAGAGAGGAGAGGCAGGCAGAGAGCTGGAGGTGGCCTCCTTGGGGTCCCCCCGGGCAGAGCCCTGTCCCCCACCTGCCCTTGGGACGGACACAGGGGCATCCAGCACCAAGGTGCCGGGGCCTGGGGCTGGTGCCAGGCTGTCCCTGCCCTGGGCCCAGGGCCAGGGCTGGGGGAAAGGCAGCTGGGCTCTGGGGGTCTTACTGCAACTTGGCGATGACCAGCTCCTCCTGGAGGAGGAGAAGGCGCCTCTCGCTCCTCTTGCGGCCCCGGCTCAGCCGCACGTCCGTGCTCAGCACCGCCTCGGCATCGGTGAGAGCCTCCCTGCAGAGCAGAGAGCGGCGGGAATGAGGAAGGCAACTGCTGCGGCACCCGGCCCAGCCCGCCTCTCCCCGACCCCCAGGGAGAGCCCACCTGGAGCCGCAGCAGCAGTTGGCCTGGCCCATCCTGCCCGGGACAGGAGGACCCTCGCCGTGCACCAGGGACGCGGCCCAGCCGGCGACAGCGAGGCTGGGAAGCGGGGTGCTGGTGCCGGTGCCGGGGCAGCGCTGCTCGGCCAGACCCTGCCTCCTCCCAGCGCTGCTCTGTGCCAGCACAGCTCCGTCCTGCTGTCTCTGGTGGCTGTTGGCTCCAAGTGACCAACATTCCGACCCCAACGGAAAGTGGGAGGGGCCCTGGGGGGGCCCTGGCGTGGGGGTTCTCTCCACTACGGCCATGTCTGCCTTGCGCTGGGGAGCCCAGAGCAGGACGCAGCGGAGGGGAAGGACCACCGCCCTCCACCTGCTGCCAATGCTTTGCCTAGTGCAGCCCACGATGCCGGTAGCCGCCGCTGCCCCAAGGGCACTTTGCCGCCTCCAAATTGGTCAACTGGGGCTCCACCACGCCCCCAGGTGTCTGCACAGCTGCATTGCAGCCGGGTGTCCCCCAGCATCTACCCATGCAAGGGCTTCTTCCTCCTCGGGTGCAGCACTTGGCTCTTCCCCTTGTCGAACTGCAGGAGATTCCTTGGCAGCCCCTTCCTCCCGCCTGGCTGGAGGTGTCTGGCTGAACTGTTGATACTGAGCAATGCCTGGATTCAAATAGAAGCGAGTTCTTGAGAGAGTGAAACCCCTGGCCTTTTCAGGAAAAATGCAGGAAATCAGAGACTTTTACAAAAGGATCTTTTGGCTATTTTACACGCCAGCCAGAAACAGCGTGGGGTGCAGGGGTTCATGCTCTAAGGGCAATTTCGCACGTTGGGAAAAGGGCTCGCAAAGCACTCTTCTGGGCAGCAAGTCACACACCCTGGGCGAGGCTGGGATTGGAGAGCCTGGGAGGCTCTCCGGGGTCCCAGCTTTCCCGCAGGGCGGACTGTTGTGGCTGCTGCCTGTTCTTTCCTGCAATGCTGACTGCAGCCACCTGGTGGGGCTGTCCGTGGGAAGGGCGCCAGAGCTGAGAAAGGCCCTGGGAGAGGGGGGAGACAAGCTCTTCTCCAGAGGTTTGCCAGCAGCTCTCCAGAGCATCCCTTTTCATCTCACCCCTGAGAGGCTCTGTGTGACCAGGGAAGGTGCCCCTTGGTGCAATGGATGAGGCCCTGCAGGGCTCCCATCAGGGTCCTTTGGCCTACCCATCCTCCAGCCACCACTCCAGGGGCTGGGGGTCTCAGGTAGGTCCCCAGCCGACGTCTCAGCTACCCAGGGATATGGAAAACAGGGAAAGACTCGTTTACAGAAGTTGTTCAGATTAACAGCACGTCCCTTCTCCCCGGGGAAGGTGTTACGCACCTGGGGATTGTGTGTAAATACTCACCGCCCGGGTTTGTCTTCATGACGGTCTTAATGCTCTTTTAAAACGACGCTGTTGTCTTGTGCAGTGTTGTGCAGTGCTGTGGAACAGGTTTCCGAAAGCGTGCCACATTGGCCTATTTCAAACCGAGGGGCATTTCCGTCAAGAGCACCAGCTCGGCTTTTGGCAGCCCAACCTCCTTGTGCTTTTCACTTTGCCAACCAGGAACAAGGTAACCCCCTCTCGAACAAGCCCTGTCTTCACCGAGTGCCATATTTAAAAGTTGTACAGTCCTATAAAGCCTTCAGAACAAGTCTGTTGGGCTTTGGGTGTCGGTGTAGGGTAGCTAGCAACTCTATAACCGCCGTAGCTATCAATGTCTGCAACTGAAACAACGCCTGCTTCCTATTACAGGAACAGAAGCTTACGGGTTTGTTGTTAGCAGGCACAAATGGGAAAGGCAAGGTAAACAAGGCAGGCCCGAAGGCACAAACCCCTAGCCTTCGGCTTTCTGCTTCTCAGGGGGTTATTAACAGCAGCGTTTTCTCCCCCTCGTCACATGCAGTTCAGTGTCTCGGCTTGGTTCAAGTGCAGTCGCACGTGAGGCTCATGAGGTAACCTAGATGAAGACCGATGTCTCAAATTTCTTCTTGGAGACGGAGGCCTTCCAAAAGTTTCCAAGAGAGGACCAGTGGAAATTCTCCTTCTGGTTGCCATGTGAGGAGAGGCTGAGAGAGCTGGCACTCCTCAGCTGGGGGAAGGGAAGACGGGGTGGGGGGGGGTGGGGGGGGCGTGTTGTGTGTGTCTTATCAAGGTGTATAAAAACCTGCCGAGAAGGAAAGAAGAGGAGGGAGCCAGGCTCTTCTCAAGAGCGTGCACCGAGAGGACCAGAGGAAAGGGGCACAAATGAGAAGGCATGATATTCCAGCTGCACACGAGGAACCAATCTTTGACTGTTGGGGTGATGTATTTTACTGGCTCCAGGCGAGCCTGCTTGAGCAGAGGGCTTGGACCAGATGACCTCCACAGGTCCCTTCCAACCTCCACCCTCCTGCGTGACTCTCTGCTTTGCTTTCACTCCTAAGGCACCTGAACTCAGGCCTGATGCCCGCTGGCAAGGGTGCTGGGACAAGGGACGATCCCAAACTCCTCCCCGAGGATTCAGCACAAAACAACAGCTCCCCACTCCAGAATATCCTATGGCAGACGCAGTCAGAAGAGAGAAAAGATCCTTTTATTGTGGACAGCAACGGTGGGGGCCCAGGAGTCACAGCGGTTCAGCCGCTCAAAAGGAATCAGCACCTGCAACGACAGAGTCGGAAAGCTCGCGTAAATCCATCAAGGCAGGGAGAGGCAGGATTTTGTTCCCCTTTCTTTGGGGAACACCGTTTACGAGGAGTTGTTTATGGCCCAGAGGAGAGAGCTGGTGCTGGCATTGACTACGGGGTGGCTCGGGCGCCTTATCCCCATGGGTGATGCCCTTAGAGACCTGCGCGCGTGCAGAGATGCACAGTGCCCCTGTGCCACGCAGCAGGGCTCCGTGGGGAGCCCCTGCGGAGCTGCCGGGGAGCTGTTTCCAAACCCTGCGCAGCACCGGCCCTCGCCGTCCCTTGCCAGCGCGTTGGACTGACTTGGAGCAGTCTTCAGAGCCGGGAAAGATGGGCAGCAGAGCCTGGTACACACCTGGCCTTCCTGACCTTCTGCACCTTCCTGCTTTTTTTCAGGCCCCGTCTTTCTCTCTCTCTCTTCCTTCTTTTCTTTTCTGGCTGGCAATCCCTCTCCTCTGCCCAGGCCTCTGTGCTCTTTCTTTTCTTGCGTCCGTTTTCCGTTTCCTGGGGGGAGCCTGCAAACCTTTCCGTCCCACAGTGCGGTTAGATAGGTAAAGCCAGGACCCACGGGAAGCAGTTCTTGACTGAACCAAAGCTGACTCACGTTACCTTCTTTCCTCCGAAAGGCTCTGTAGTTCTCGTGCGCATCCCAGGGAGGCTGCCGTGGTCTCTGGGGTGCTTGGAGGCAAAGCAACGGGTGCCTAAGAGAGAAATGTTGGCGTTAGCAGGTGGCAAGGGACGCCCTGGAGGAGGAAGCGACTGGTTGCCAAACTGCTACCTTAGCTCTCCAGAGAAGATCCCTTTGGATCTTTCTTCCAAGGGCCTCGCTTTGGAACACAGTGTTCACACGGCTGTGTGACACTCGGTTCATTTGGGGGGGGCCATGCAGCAGGGAGCCTGCGGAGGTCCCTTTGGTGCAATCCCACCTTCTGCGGCGGGAGGCTTTGCTTTTGAAAAGGGATTTTGTAGGTACTTCCCTTGATGAAGCACGTGCCTAAGGCATTTGAGAAACAGCCTGTCCAGTTTTCCTTGCAATGGATCCTTCCGGGGTGGGGGTGGGGGTGGGGGGTAAAAAGAGCCCCCACAAAGCCACAAGAGCTCGAATGCCAGGAAGAGGCACAGCAGCTACGTGGGCTCACGAGGAACTACCCTCCTCCACGAGGCACGTTGTCCCAGTGTTTGTGGAGCTGCCATACCTCTGCCCTTTGCGATCCCGCCACCGTGTCGGCCCCTGCTGCTTTCTGGAGGAGGAGCAGAGAGGGTGGTGCGTCCAGGAGGGCTTTTGCCTGGTGCTCCACCTCTGCTCCGCCTGCAGGGCCACGTTGCTCTTCCAAAGGCAGCTCTGGAAAGCAAAAGCACGTGCAGCCAAGTGACTTCTTGGAAGCGGACAACAGCTAAAGCAAAGCCCACCCGAAGCCCTGCGCCAGCATTCTGCTCAGGCTGTGACAACCCTCAGTCCCTCCTCCTCATACCTGCGGATCTGTCCACGGGCGCTGGCCGCTCCGCAGCTGAGGGACTGGAAAGGCCAGCCATCTCCTCCCCAAAGATTGCACAGTGGTTCTCCATCAGAAACTCCACCAGCACCTTCACCTGCACACATCACGTCCTTGGTTTCAGCGCAGGTGGCTGAAAAGGTGTCAAGCAGCCTTTCCCACTGCTGACCCTTCCCTCTGCGCAGAAGGCTGTGGCTGTGGGGCTGCTCTTCCAGGCAGCCCACCCCACCCCAGCAGCATTTGCTCAAGAGAGGAGGCAGCCAGGGACCTCTGAACAGCCACGCTCTGAGGGGCCGGGAAGGCTGCAGCCGGCTGCTCACTAGAGCGTACCTTCTCAGCCACCTCCAGCATGGCCTCCAGAGGGAGCAGGTCCTCGTTGGCCGGGCTCAGCAGGTTAGGCCCCACGCAGATGGCCAGGTTGCTGCAGCTCATCCTGCTGGCGGACGCGTTGTGGCCGATGTGCTGGAGGAGGGACAGCAGCCGCTTCAGCAGGAGGAGGTTGGCTGCAGGCAACTTCTCGGCCACCCTGAGGGAACAGGAGCACAAGGTTCATAAAGCAGCTGCTGCCCACAGCCGTCCCCAGGCTTACCCAGGAGGGCAGGTGGGAGCCAGCGGCTGTGTTGCGCAGCTTTCCAGGTGCCCTCAGCCAGCGGTCAGGGCTCCTGCTCAACAGGCAGGCTGCTGCCCACACTCACGCTTTCAGCTCTTCAATCTTCTCCTCCTTGCTGGTCTTCTGCATCGCTGCCATCCAGTCCTCATAGAGGTCTGTCACAAGGAGCTTGGCGGGGATGCTTCGGAGGAAGTCCTGCAACGCCAAGGCCTCCAGGTGAGCCTCGGAACACTCCAGCCCAGCCGGCAGCTCTTCCAGCTGCAGGTCAGAAGCGCTCACCTTCAAGATGACGGCCAGCAGGAGCGCAGGCTGGCTTCCCAGGTCGACGTCCATGCCGCTGTTGAGGGCCTCCTTCAGCTCCCGGAGCGATGTCCCGCTGGCAGCTCTGCGGAATATCCCCTCCGTCGTCGGTCCTTGCTGGTGCAGGATATCCAGCAGCTCCTGCAGGAGACACAGGAGACAGTTGCTTGGCTGAAGAGCTGCCTTCTGACAGCGGTGGCCAGGGCCAACGCTCTGCCCAAGAACCAGCTGCTGTCCCCCGCCAAGGGGCCGGCACTAGAACCGTGAGCCAGGGGTGAAGAGCCCAATCCCCCATCCCCGCAGCCCCTGGGGACGCTGCCTCTGGAGCAGCCGGAGGGCTGGGGACCCCCTGTCCAGGCTGGCTTACCTCGATGGGCTGGGGCAGCGTGCCGTCCTCCCCGCAGAGGGCTGCCAGGGGCTGGCCAAAGAGCGCCCTGCTGCAGCCGGAGCCCGCCTGCCCTGGCGCCTGGGCAGCGGCCGGGCCCCGCCGCAGAGCAAAGGGCCGGGGCAGCCCCCTCCTCCTCCTCCTCCTCCTCCTCCTGCTGCTGCTCCCTCCTGCTGCAAAGGAAAACAGAGCAAGAGCCTGTCAATGGAGACCGCCAGCCCAGCGCTCCCGGAGCCTGCCCTGCCCTGCCCTGCCCTGCCCTGGCCTGCCCTGCCCTGCCCTGCCTGCAGCGCGGTGCTGAGCAGTGCGGCGGGACGGGCAGGGAGCCAGCAGCTGCGGCTCAGCGGCTCGGGCTCGGAGGCTCCTGAGAGCCGGCGTGCCACCGGGACAGCCTGGCCCAGCCCTCGCCCTGCCCTCCTCCAAGCCGTGAGCAGCAGCAGAGGCTCCGTGTCCCCGCAGAACCACGTCCAGCGGCCGCTGCCCAGCGGGTGTCCTTGCTTCTCCAGGGGACGTCCTCCCTTGCGGTGCCACACCTGCATGGCGACACTCAAGGGACAAGTGAGCACAGCTCAACCGGTTGCAGGACGTTGCCTTTCTCTCCAAAACTCACCTGGTGAGCGGCAAAGTCCCCCTCCGTTGCTAGATGGGGCCGTCGCAGGCCCTGGCTTGGGACCATCCTGCAAGAACCAGGCTGCATTTAGAGAGCAGCCCCGCCGCACAAAGGGCCACCGGCGAGCTGCCACACAGCACCAGCAGCCTGAGCGCGGCAGAGCTGGGAGCCTCTGCCCTCGCGGGCTCTCTGCCCCGCGGGGCAGGTTTCCTCCCAGCGCTGCCAGCGAGGACGTGCCGGCATTCCTGCTGGCTCCCCAACCCTCTCCGCTCCCCGAGTGGCACCGCGGGACCCTCCCTCCCTCCCTCCCTCCCTCCTGCACAAGCTCACCCCACTCGCTGCACCTCCCTGGCACCCCGGCACAGCCAGAGGCAGGTGAAAGGCAGCCATTCTCACCTCTGCCTGGCCCTCCATCAGCCTCTCCAGGCTCCGGGCGCTGAATGTCCTCCACTGGGCAAGAGGGAAGGAGTGGAAGAAGGTGAGCAGCCGTGCCTCTGCTGCTCGGCTGGAGGAGCAGTGCTGGGGGACAGAGCCCAGGCCAGAGAGACACTCACGGCATGGCGGCGGCTCAACTCCTTCTCCAGTGGCTTGATCGATGGGAGACGGGTCACGCGGGCTGTCTTTGCTCCTTCTGGTGTCCTGTACAGCGGGAAGGGACAGGGAGAGAGCTGGGTGAGCCCCAGGCTGCCTCTTCGCTCCTCTCAGGCAGCTCTGCCTGAGAGCTGCCCGCAGGCACAGGGCCACCTCTCCCCACACTGGGGAGCTGTCATCCCCCATCCGGCTGTGCCTGGAGCATCCCCCCGGCTTACCCCAGCAGTGTGCCCACCCACAGCTCCTTCAGCGCCCGGGAGCTGCAGAAAGAGAGGAGAAAGAGCGTCAGGCCCCGCTGCCCCGCAGCCCGTGGGCAGAGGCGGGCGCCTGCACAGCCCTGCCCCGTGGGGAAGGACACAGGGGCAGGACGAAGCCCCCTGGGGCAGGACAGAGGCGCTGCCCAAGCCCTGGCTCCCTCTGCCCTGCCAGAGCAGCTGCTTTTGCCCTTCCCTTCTGGGGACCACAAGGTGACCAGGGGATGCCGGACGTGGAAATGGCCCTGTCCCTCCCTGCCGGCGTGCTGCCCGCTCCCTGCCCAGGCTCTGCACGCAGGGCGGAGGCCATTCACAGCCTGGCCTGGGCAGGCTTGGGAACCTCTCCTGCCCTGCCGTGGGACGTGGCACCACGACTCACCCGAAAGTGGCAACACAGGAGCCGGTGGGCCAGGTGAGGATGATGGAGGTCCTGCCCTCATCGCAGCCTTCCTCCTCCTCCTCCTCCTCCTCTTCTTCCTCCCCCTCTGCCTCCTTCCCGCCGCTCAGCACCCACAGCTGGTCCAGGGCCAGGCGGAGCTGTGGGCGCACGGTGGTGCCGCCACGTCTGCAGAGAGGAGAGGCAGGCAGAGAGCTGGAGGTGGCCTCCTTGGGGTCCCCCCGGGCAGAGCCCTGTCCCCCACCTGCCCTTGGGACGGACACAGGGGCATCCAGCACCAAGGTGCCGGGGCCTGGGGCTGGTGCCAGGCTGTCCCTGCCCTGGGCCCAGGGCCAGGGCTGGGGGAAAGGCAGCTGGGCTCTGGGGGTCTTACTGCAACTTGGCGATGACCAGCTCCTCCTGGAGGAGGAGAAGGCGCCTCTCGCTCCTCTTGCGGCCCCGGCTCAGCCGCACGTCCGTGCTCAGCACCGCCTCGGCATCGGTGAGAGCCTCCCTGCAGAGCAGAGAGCGGCGGGAATGAGGAAGGCAACTGCTGCGGCACCCGGCCCAGCCCGCCTCTCCCCGACCCCCAGGGAGAGCCCACCTGGAGCCGCAGCAGCAGTTGGCCTGGCCCATCCTGCCCGGGACAGGAGGACCCTCGCCGTGCACCAGGGACGCGGCCCAGCCGGCGACAGCGAGGCTGGGAAGCGGGGTGCTGGTGCCGGTGCCGGGGCAGCGCTGCTCGGCCAGACCCTGCCTCCTCCCAGCGCTGCTCTGTGCCAGCACAGCTCCGTCCTGCTGTCTCTGGTGGCTGTTGGCTCCAAGTGACCAACATTCCGACCCCAACGGAAAGTGGGAGGGGCCCTGGGGGGGCCCTGGCGTGGGGGTTCTCTCCACTACGGCCATGTCTGCCTTGCGCTGGGGAGCCCAGAGCAGGACGCAGCGGAGGGGAAGGACCACCGCCCTCCACCTGCTGCCAATGCTTTGCCTAGTGCAGCCCACGATGCCGGTAGCCGCCGCTGCCCCAAGGGCACTTTGCCGCCTCCAAATTGGTCAACTGGGGCTCCACCACGCCCCCAGGTGTCTGCACAGCTGCATTGCAGCCGGGTGTCCCCCAGCATCTACCCATGCAAGGGCTTCTTCCTCCTCGGGTGCAGCACTTGGCTCTTCCCCTTGTCGAACTGCAGGAGATTCCTTGGCAGCCCCTTCCTCCCGCCTGGCTGGAGGTGTCTGGCTGAACTGTTGATACTGAGCAATGCCTGGATTCAAATAGAAGCGAGTTCTTGAGAGAGTGAAACCCCTGGCCTTTTCAGGAAAAATGCAGGAAATCAGAGACTTTTACAAAAGGATCTTTTGGCTATTTTACACGCCAGCCAGAAACAGCGTGGGGTGCAGGGGTTCATGCTCTAAGGGCAATTTCGCACGTTGGGAAAAGGGCTCGCAAAGCACTCTTCTGGGCAGCAAGTCACACACCCTGGGCGAGGCTGGGATTGGAGAGCCTGGGAGGCTCTCCGGGGTCCCAGCTTTCCCGCAGGGCGGACTGTTGTGGCTGCTGCCTGTTCTTTCCTGCAATGCTGACTGCAGCCACCTGGTGGGGCTGTCCGTGGGAAGGGCGCCAGAGCTGAGAAAGGCCCTGGGAGAGGGGGGAGACAAGCTCTTCTCCAGAGGTTTGCCAGCAGCTCTCCAGAGCATCCCTTTTCATCTCACCCCTGAGAGGCTCTGTGTGACCAGGGAAGGTGCCCCTTGGTGCAATGGATGAGGCCCTGCAGGGCTCCCATCAGGGTCCTTTGGCCTACCCATCCTCCAGCCACCACTCCAGGGGCTGGGGGTCTCAGGTAGGTCCCCAGCCGACGTCTCAGCTACCCAGGGATATGGAAAACAGGGAAAGACTCGTTTACAGAAGTTGTTCAGATTAACAGCACGTCCCTTCTCCCCGGGGAAGGTGTTACGCACCTGGGGATTGTGTGTAAATACTCACCGCCCGGGTTTGTCTTCATGACGGTCTTAATGCTCTTTTAAAAGGACGCTGTTGTCTTGTGCAGTGTTGTGCAGTGCTGTGGAACAGGTTTCCGAAAGCGTGCCACATTGGCCTATTTCAAACCGAGGGGCATTTCCGTCAAGAGCACCAGCTCGGCTTTTGGCAGCCCAACCTCCTTGTGCTTTTCACTTTGCCAACCAGGAACAAGGTAACCCCCTCTCGAACAAGCCCTGTCTTCACCGAGTGCCATATTTAAAAGTTGTACAGTCCTATAAAGCCTTCAGAACAAGTCTGTTGGGCTTTGGGTGTCGGTGTAGGGTAGCTAGCAACTCTGTAACCGCCGTAGCTATCAATGTCTGCAACTGAAACAACGCCTGCTTCCTATTACAGGAACAGAAGCTTACGGGTTTGTTGTTAGCAGGCACAAATGGGAAAGGCAAGGTAAACAAGGCAGGCCCGAAGGCACAAACCCCTAGCCTTCGGCTTTCTGCTTCTCAGGGGGTTATTAACAGCAGCGTTTTCTCCCCCTCGTCACATGCAGTTCAGTGTCTCGGCTTGGTTCAAGTGCAGTCGCACGTGAGGCTCATGAGGTAACCTAGATGAAGACCGATGTCTCAAATTTCTTCTTGGAGACGGAGGCCTTCCAAAAGTTTCCAAGAGAGGACCAGTGGAAATTCTCCTTCTGGTTGCCATGTGAGGAGAGGCTGAGAGAGCTGGCACTCCTCAGCTGGGGGAAGGGAAGACGGGGTGGGTGGGGGGGGGTGGGGGGGGCGTGTTGTGTGTGTCTTATCAAGGTGTATAAAAACCTGCCGAGAAGGAAAGAAGAGGAGGGAGCCAGGCTCTTCTCAAGAGCGTGCACCGAGAGGACCAGAGGAAAGGGGCACAAATGAGAAGGCATGATATTCCAGCCGCACACGAGGAACCAATCTTTGACTGTTGGGGTGATGTATTTTACTGGCTCCAGGCGAGCCTGCTTGAGCAGAGGGCTTGGACCAGATGACCTCCACAGGTCCCTTCCAACCTCCACCCTCCTGCGTGACTCTCTGCTTTGCTTTCACTCCTAAGGCACCTGAACTCAGGCCTGATGCCCGCTGGCAAGGGTGCTGGGACAAGGGACGATCCCAAACTCCTCCCCGAGGATTCAGCACAAAACAACAGCTCCCCACTCCAGAATATCCTATGGCAGACGCAGTCAGAAGAGAGAAAAGATCCTTTTATTGTGGCCAGCAACGGTGGGGGCCCAGGAGTCACAGCGGTTCAGCCGCTCAAAAGGAATCAGCACCTGCAACGACAGAGTCGGAAAGCTCGCGTAAATCCATCAAGGCAGGGAGAGGCAGGATTTTGTTCCCCTTTCTTTGGGGAACACCGTTTACGAGGAGTTGTTTATGGCCCAGAGGAGAGAGCTGGTGCTGGCATTGACTACGGGGTGGCTCGGGCGCCTTATCCCCATGGGTGATGCCTGTAGAGACCTGCGCGCGTGCAGAGATGCACAGTGCCCCTGTGCCACGCAGCAGGGCTCCGTGGGGAGCCCCTGCGGAGCTGCCGGGGAGCTGTTTCCAAACCCTGCGCAGCACCGGCCCTCGCCGTCCCTTGCCAGCGCGTTGGACTGACTTGGAGCAGTCTTCAGAGCCGGGAAAGATGGGCAGCAGAGCCTGGTACACACCTGGCCTTCCTGACCTTCTGCACCTTCCTGCTTTTTTCCAGGCCCCGTCTTTCTCTCTCTCTCTTCCTTCTTTTCTTTTCTGGCTGGCAATCCCTCTCCTCTGCCCAGGCCTCTGTGCTCTTTCTTTTCTTGCGTCCGTTTTCCGTTTCCTGGGGGGAGCCTGCAAACCTTTCCGTCCCACAGTGCGGTTAGATAGGTAAAGCCAGGACCCACGGGAAGCAGTTCTTGACTGAACCAAAGCTGACTCACGTTACCTTCTTTCCTCCGAAAGGCTCTGTAGTTCTCGTGCGCATCCCAGGGAGGCTGCCGTGGTCTCTGGGGTGCTTGGAGGCAAAGCAACGGGTGCCTAAGAGAGAAATGTTGGCGTTAGCAGGTGGCAAGGGACGCCCTGGAGGAGGAAGCGACTGGTTGCCAAACTGCTACCTTAGCTCTCCAGAGAAGATCCCTTTGGATCTTTCTTCCAAGGGCCTCGCTTTGGAACACAGTGTTCACACGGCTGTGTGACACTCGGTTCATTTGGGGGGGGCCATGCAGCAGGGAGCCTGCGGAGGTCCCTTTGGTGCAATCCCACCTTCTGCGGCGGGAGGCTTTGCTTTTGAAAAGGGATTTTGTAGGTACTTCCCTTGATGAAGCACGTGCCTAAGGCATTTGAGAAACAGCCTGTCCAGTTTTCCTTGCAATGGATCCTTCCGGGGTGGGGGTGGGGGTGGGGGTTAAAAAGAGCCCACACAAAGCCACAAGAGCTCGAATGCCAGGAAGAGGCACAGCAGCTACGTGGGCTCACGAGGAACTACCCTCCTCCACGAGGCACGTTGTCCCAGTGTTTGTGGAGCTGCCATACCTCTGCCCTTTGCGATCCCGCCACCGTGTCGGCCCCTGCTGCTTTCTGGAGGAGGAGCAGAGAGGGTGGTGCGTCCAGGAGGGCTTTTGCCTGGTGCTCCACCTCTGCTCCGCCTGCAGGGCCACGTTGCTCTTCCAAAGGCAGCTCTGGAAAGCAAAAGCACGTGCAGCCAAGTGACTTCTTGGAAGCGGACAACAGCTAAAGCAAAGCCCACCCGAAGCCCTGCGCCAGCATTCTGCTCAGGCTGTGACAACCCTCAGTCCCTCCTCCTCATACCTGCGGATCTGTCCACGGGCGCTGGCCGCTCCGCAGCCGAGGGACTGGAAAGGCCAGCCATCTCCTCCCCAAAGATTGCACAGTGGTTCTCCATCAGAAACTCCACCAGCACCTTCACCTGCACACATCACGTCCTTGGTTTCAGCGCAGGTGGCTGAAAAGGTGTCAAGCAGCCTTTCCCACTGCTGACCCTTCCCTCTGCGCAGAAGGCTGTGGCTGTGGGGCTGCTCTTCCAGGCAGCCCACCCCACCCCAGCAGCATTTGCTCAAGAGAGGAGGCAGCCAGGGACCTCTGAACAGCCACGCTCTGAGGGGCCGGGAAGGCTGCAGCCGGCTGCTCACTAGAGCGTACCTTCTCAGCCACCTCCAGCATGGCCTCCAGAGGGAGCAGGTCCTCGTTGGCCGGGCTCAGCAGGTTAGGCCCCACGCAGATGGCCAGGTTGCTGCAGCTCATCCTGCTGGCGGACGCGTTGTGGCCGATGTGCTGGAGGAGGGACAGCAGCCGCTTCAGCAGGAGGAGGTTGGCTGCAGGCAACTTCTCGGCCACCCTGAGGGAACAGGAGCACACGGTTCATAAAGCAGCTGCTGCCCACAGCCGTCCCCAGGCTTACCCAGGAGGGCAGGTGGGAGCCAGCGGCTGTGTTGCGCAGCTTTCCAGGTGCCCTCAGCCAGCGGTCAGGGCTCCTGCTCAACAGGCAGGCTGCTGCCCACACTCACGCTTTCAGCTCTTCAATCTTCTCCTCCTTGCTGGTCTTCTGCATCGCTGCCATCCAGTCCTCGTAGAGGTCTGTCACAAGGAGCTTGGCGGGGATGCTTCGGAGGAAGTCCTGCAACGCCAAGGCCTCCAGGTGAGCCTCGGAACACTCCAGCCCAGCCGGCAGCTCTTCCAGCTGCAGGTCAGAAGCGCTCACCTTCAAGATGACGGCCAGCAGGAGCGCAGGCTGGCTTCCCAGGTCGACGTCCATGCCGCTGTTGAGGGCCTCCTTCAGCTCCCGGAGCGATGTCCCGCTGGCAGCTCTGCGGAATATCCCCTCCGTTGCCGGTCCTTGCTGGTGCAGGACAGCCAGCAGCTCCTGCAGGAGACACAGGAGACAGTTGCTTGGCTGAAGAGCTGCCTTCTGACAGCGGTGGCCAGGGCCAACGCTCTGCCCAAGAGCCAGCTGCTGTCCCCCGCCAAGGGGCCGGCACTAGAACCGTGAGCCAGGGGTGAAGAGCCCAATCCCCCATCCCCGCAGCCCCTGGGGACGCTGCCTCTGGAGCAGCCGGAGGGCTGGGGACCCCCTGTCCAGGCTGGCTTACCTCGATGGGCTGGGGCAGCGTGCCGTCCTCCCCGCAGAGGGCTGCCAGGGGCTGGCCAAAGAGCGCCCTGCTGCAGCCGGAGCCCGCCTGCCCTGGCGCCTGGGCAGCGGCCGGGCCCCGCCGCAGAGCAAAGGGCCAGGGCAGCCCCCTCCTCCTCCTCCTCCTCCTCCTCCTGCTGCTCCCTCCTGCTGCAAAGGAAAACAGAGCAAGAGCCTGTCAATGGAGACCGCCAGCCCAGCGCTCCCGGAGCCTGCCCTGCCCTGCCCTGCCCTGCCCTGCCCTGGCCTGCCCTGCCCTGCCTGCAGCACGGTGCTGAGCAGTGCGGCGGGACGGGCAGGGAGCCAGCAGCTGCGGCTCAGCGGCTCGGGCTCGGAGGCTCCTGAGAGCCGGCGTGCCACCGGGACAGCCTGGCCCAGCCCTCGCCCTGCCCTCCTCCAAGCCGTGAGCAGCAGCAGAGGCTCCGTGTCCCCGCAGAACCACGTCCAGCGGCCGCTGCCCAGCGGGTGTCCTTGCTTCTCCAGGGGACGTCCTCCCTTGCGGTGCCACACCTGCATGGCGACACTCAAGGGACAAGTGAGCACAGCTCAACCGGTTGCAGGACGTTGCCTTTCTCTCCAAAACTCACCTGGTGAGCGGCAAAGTCCCCCTCCGTTGCTAGATGGGGCCGTCGCAGGCCCTGGCTTGGGACCATCCTGCAAGAACCAGGCTGCATTTAGAGAGCAGCCCCGCCGCACAAAGGGCCACCGGCGAGCTGCCACACAGCACCAGCAGCCTGAGCGCGGCAGAGCTGGGAGCCTCTGCCCTCGCGGGCTCTCTGCCCCGCGGGGCAGGTTTCCTCCCAGCGCTGCCAGCGAGGACGTGCCGGCATTCCTGCTGGCTCCCCAACCCTCTCCGCTCCCCGAGTGGCACCGCGGGACCCTCCCTCCCTCCCTCCCTCCCTCCTGCACAAGCTCACCCCACTCGCTGCACCTCCCTGGCACCCCGGCACAGCCAGAGGCAGGTGAAAGGCAGCCATTCTCACCTCTGCCTGGCCCTCCATCAGCCTCTCCAGGCTCCGGGCGCTGAATGTCCTCCACTGGGCAAGAGGGAAGGAGTGGAAGAAGGTGAGCAGCCGTGCCTCTGCTGCTCGGCTGGAGGAGCAGTGCTGGGGGACAGAGCCCAGGCCAGAGAGACACTCACGGCATGGCGGCGGCTCAACTCCTTCTCCAGTGGCTTGATCGATGGGAGACGGGTCACGCGGGCTGTCTTTGCTCCTTCTGGTGTCCTGTACAGCGGGAAGGGACAGGGAGAGAGCTGGGTGAGCCCCAGGCTGCCTCTTCGCTCCTCTCAGGCAGCTCTGCCTGAGAGCTGCCCGCAGGCACAGGGCCACCTCTCCCCACACTGGGGAGCTGTCATCCCCCATCCGGCTGTGCCTGGAGCATCCCCCCGGCTTACCCCAGCAGTGTGCCCACCCACAGCTCCTTCAGCGCCCGGGAGCTGCAGAAAGAGAGGAGAAAGAGCGTCAGGCCCCGCTGCCCCGCAGCCCGTGGGCAGAGGCGGGCGCCTGCACAGCCCTGCCCCGTGGGGAAGGACACAGGGGCAGGACGAAGCCCCCTGGGGCAGGACAGAGGCGCTGCCCAAGCCCTGGCTCCCTCTGCCCTGCCAGAGCAGCTGCTTTTGCCCTTCCCTTCTGGGGACCACAAGGTGACCAGGGGATGCCGGACGTGGAAATGGCCCTGTCCCTCCCTGCCGGCGTGCTGCCCGCTCCCTGCCCAGGCTCTGCACGCAGGGCGGAGGCCATTCACAGCCTGGCCTGGGCAGGCTTGGGAACCTCTCCTGCCCTGCCGTGGGACGTGGCACCACGACTCACCCGAAAGTGGCAACACAGGAGCCGGTGGGCCAGGTGAGGATGATGGAGGTCCTGCCCTCATCGCAGCCTTCCTCCTCCTCCTCCTCCTCCTCCTCTTCTTCCTCCCCCGCTGCCTCCTTCCCGCCGCTCAGCACCCACAGCTGGTCCAGGGCCAGGCGGAGCTGTGGGCGCACGGTGGTGCCGCCACGTCTGCAGAGAGGAGAGGCAGGCAGAGAGCTGGAGGTGGCCTCCTTGGGGTCCCCCCGGGCAGAGCCCTGTCCCCCACCTGCCCTTGGGACGGACACAGGGGCATCCAGCACCAAGGTGCCGGGGCCTGGGGCTGGTGCCAGGCTGTCCCTGCCCTGGGCCCAGGGCCAGGGCTGGGGGAAAGGCAGCTGGGCTCTGGGGGTCTTACTGCAACTTGGCGATGACCAGCTCCTCCTGGAGGAGGAGAAGGCGCCTCTCGCTCCTCTTGCGGCCCCGGCTCAGCCGCACGTCCGTGCTCAGCACCGCCTCGGCATCGGTGAGAGCCTCCCTGCAGAGCAGAGAGCGGCGGGAATGAGGAAGGCAACTGCTGCGGCACCCGGCCCAGCCCGCCTCTCCCCGACCCCCAGGGAGAGCCCACCTGGAGCCGCAGCAGCAGTTGGCCTGGCCCATCCTGCCCGGGACAGGAGGACCCTCGCCGTGCACCAGGGACGCGGCCCAGCCGGCGACAGCGAGGCTGGGAAGCGGGGTGCTGGTGCCGGTGCCGGGGCAGCGCTGCTCGGCCAGACCCTGCCTCCTCCCAGCGCTGCTCTGTGCCAGCACAGCTCCGTCCTGCTGTCTCTGGTGGCTGTTGGCTCCAAGTGACCAACATTCCGACCCCAACGGAAAGTGGGAGGGGCCCTGGGGGGGCCCTGGCGTGGGGGTTCTCTCCACTACGGCCATGTCTGCCTTGCGCTGGGGAGCCCAGAGCAGGACGCAGCGGAGGGGAAGGACCACCGCCCTCCACCTGCTGCCAATGCTTTGCCTAGTGCAGCCCACGATGCCGGTAGCCGCCGCTGCCCCAAGGGCACTTTGCCGCCTCCAAATTGGTCAACTGGGGCTCCACCACGCCCCCAGGTGTCTGCACAGCTGCATTGCAGCCGGGTGTCCCCCAGCATCTACCCATGCAAGGGCTTCTTCCTCCTCGGGTGCAGCACTTGGCTCTTCCCCTTGTCGAACTGCAGGAGATTCCTTGGCAGCCCCTTCCTCCCGCCTGGCTGGAGGTGTCTGGCTGAACTGTTGATACTGAGCAATGCCTGGATTCAAATAGAAGCGAGTTCTTGAGAGAGTGAAACCCCTGGCCTTTTCAGGAAAAATGCAGGAAATCAGAGACATTGACAAAAGGATCTTTTGGCTATTTTACACGCCAGCCAGAAACAGCGTGGGGTGCAGGGGTTCATGCTCTAAGGGCAATTTCGCACGTTGGGAAAAGGGCTCGCAAAGCACTCTTCTGGGCAGCAAGTCACACACCCTGGGCGAGGCTGGGATTGGAGAGCCTGGGAGGCTCTCCGGGGTCCCAGCTTTCCCGCAGGGCGGACTGTTGTGGCTGCTGCCTGTTCTTTCCTGCAATGCTGACTGCAGCCACCTGGTGGGGCTGTCCGTGGGAAGGGCGCCAGAGCTGAGAAAGGCCCTGGGAGAGGGGGGAGACAAGCTCTTCTCCAGAGGTTTGCCAGCAGCTCTCCAGAGCATCCCTTTTCATCTCACCCCTGAGAGGCTCTGTGTGACCAGGGAAGGTGCCCCTTGGTGCAATGGATGAGGCCCTGCAGGGCTCCCATCAGGGTCCTTTGGCCTACCCATCCTCCAGCCACCACTCCAGGGGCTGGGGGTCTCAGGTAGGTCCCCAGCCGACGTCTCAGCTACCCAGGGATATGGAAAACAGGGAAAGACTCATTTACAGAAGTTGTTCAGATTAACAGCACGTCCCTTCTCCCCGGGGAAGGTGTTACGCACCTGGGGATTGTGTGTAAATACTCACCGCCCGGGTTTGTCTTCATGACGGTCTTAATGCTCTTTTAAAAGGACGCTGTTGTCTTGTGCAGTGTTGTGCAGTGCTGTGGAACAGGTTTCCGAAAGCGTGCCACATTGGCCTATTTCAAACCGAGGGGCATTTCCGTCAAGAGCACCAGCTCGGCTTTTGGCAGCCCAACCTCCTTGTGCTTTTCACTTTGCCAACCAGGAACAAGGTAACCCCGTCTCGAACAAGCCCTGTCTTCACCGAGTGCCATATTTAAAAGTTGTACAGTCCTATAAAGCCTTCAGAACAAGTCTGTTGGGCTTTGGGTGTCGGTGTAGGGTAGCTAGCAACTCTGTAACCGCCGTAACATGTTTCAATGTCTGCAACTGAAACAACGCCTGCTTCCTATTACAGGAACAGAAGCTTACGGGTTTGTTGTTAGCAGGCACAAATGGGAAAGGCAAGGTAAACAAGGCAGGCCCGAAGGCACAAACCCCTAGCCTTCGGCTTTCTGCTTCTCAGGGGGTTATTAACAGCAGCGTTTTCTCCCCCTCGTCACATGCAGTTCAGTGTCTCGGCTTGGTTCAAGTGCAGTCGCACGTGAGGCTCATGAGGTAACCTAGATGAAGACCGATGTCTCAAATTTCTTCTTGGAGACGGAGGCCTTCCAAAAGTTTCCAAGAGAGGACCAGTGGAAATTCTCCTTCTGGTTGCCATGTGAGGAGAGGCTGAGAGAGCTGGCACTCCTCAGCTGGGGGAAGGGAAGACGGGGGGGGGGGGGGGGGGTGGGGGGGGCGTGTTGTGTGTGTCTTATCAAGGTGTATAAAAACCTGCCGAGAAGGAAAGAAGAGGAGGGAGCCAGGCTCTTCTCAAGAGCGTGCACCGAGAGGACCAGAGGAAAGGGGCACAAATGAGAAGGCATGATATTCCAGCTGCACACGAGGAACCAATCTTTGACTGTTGGGGTGATGTATTTTACTGGCTCCAGGCGAGCCTGCTTGAGCAGAGGGCTTGGACCAGATGACCTCCACAGGTCCCTTCCAACCTCCACCCTCCTGCGTGACTCTCTGCTTTGCTTTCACTCCTAAGGCACCTGAACTCAGGCCTGATGCCCGCTGGCAAGGGTGCTGGGACAAGGGACGATCCCAAACTCCTCCCCGAGGATTCAGCACAAAACAACAGCTCCCCACTCCAGAATATCCTATGGCAGACGCAGTCAGAAGAGAGAAAAGATCCTTTTATTGTGGCCAGCAACGGTGGGGGCCCAGGAGTCACAGCGGTTCAGCCGCTCAAAAGGAATCAGCACCTGCAACGACAGAGTCGGAAAGCTCGCGTAAATCCATCAAGGCAGGGAGAGGCAGGATTTTGTTCCCCTTTCTTTGGGGAACACCGTTTACGAGGAGTTGTTTATGGCCCAGAGGAGAGAGCTGGTGCTGGCATTGACTACGGGGTGGCTCGGGCGCCTTATCCCCATGGGTGATGCCCTTAGAGACCTGCGCGCGTGCAGAGATGCACAGTGCCCCTGTGCCACGCAGCAGGGCTCCGTGGGGAGCCCCTGCGGAGCTGCCGGGGAGCTGTTTCCAAACCCTGCGCAGCACCGGCCCTCGCCGTCCCTTGCCAGCGCGTTGGACTGACTTGGAGCAGTCTTCAGAGCCGGGAAAGATGGGCAGCAGAGCCTGGTACACACCTGGCCTTCCTGACCTTCTGCACCTTCCTGCTTTTTTTCAGGCCCCGTCTTTCTCTCTCTCTCTTCCTTCTTTTCTTTTCTGGCTGGCAATCCCTCTCCTCTGCCCAGGCCTCTGTGCTCTTTCTTTTCTTGCGTCCGTTTTCCGTTTCCTGGGGGGAGCCTGCAAACCTTTCCGTCCCACAGTGCGGTTAGATAGGTAAAGCCAGGACCCACGGGAAGCAGTTCTTGACTGAACCAAAGCTGACTCACGTTACCTTCTTTCCTCCGAAAGGCTCTGTAGTTCTCGTGCGCATCCCAGGGAGGCTGCCGTGGTCTCTGGGGTGCTTGGAGGCAAAGCAACGGGTGCCTAAGAGAGAAATGTTGGCGTTAGCAGGTGGCAAGGGACGCCCTGGAGGAGGAAGCGACTGGTTGCCAAACTGCTACCTTAGCTCTCCAGAGAAGATCCCTTTGGATCTTTCTTCCAAGGGCCTCGCTTTGGAACACAGTGTTCACACGGCTGTGTGACACTCGGTTCATTTGGGGGGGGCCATGCAGCAGGGAGCCTGTGGAGGTCCCTTTGGTGCAATCCCACCTTCTGCGGCGGGAGGCTTTGCTTTTGAAAAGGGATTTTGTAGGTACTTCCCTTGATGAAGCACGTGCCTAAGGCATTTGAGAAACAGCCTGTCCAGTTTTCCTTGCAATGGATCCTTCCGGGGTGGGGGTGGGGGTGGGGGGTAAAAAGAGCCCCCACAAAGCCACAAGAGCTCGAATGCCAGGAAGAGGCACAGCAGCTACGTGGGCTCACGAGGAACTACCCTCCTCCACGAGGCACGTTGTCCCAGTGTTTGTGGAGCTGCCATACCTCTGCCCTTTGCGATCCCGCCACCGTGTCGGCCCCTGCTGCTTTCTGGAGGAGGAGCAGAGAGGGTGGTGCGTCCAGGAGGGCTTTTGCCTGGTGCTCCACCTCTGCTCCGCCTGCAGGGCCACGTTGCTCTTCCAAAGGCAGCTCTGGAAAGCAAAAGCACGTGCAGCCAAGTGACTTCTTGGAAGCGGACAACAGCTAAAGCAAAGCCCACCCGAAGCCCTGCGCCAGCATTCTGCTCAGGCTGTGACAACCCTCAGTCCCTCCTCCTCATACCTGCGGATCTGTCCACGGGCGCTGGCCGCTCCGCAGCTGAGGGACTGGAAAGGCCAGCCATCTCCTCCCCAAAGATTGCACAGTGGTTCTCCATCAGAAACTCCACCAGCACCTTCACCTGCACACATCACGTCCTTGGTTTCAGCGCAGGTGGCTGAAAAGGTGTCAAGCAGCCTTTCCCACTGCTGACCCTTCCCTCTGCGCAGAAGGCTGTGGCTGTGGGGCTGCTCTTCCAGGCAGCCCACCCCACCCCAGCAGCATTTGCTCAAGAGAGGAGGCAGCCAGGGACCTCTGAACAGCCACGCTCTGAGGGGCCGGGAAGGCTGCAGCCGGCTGCTCACTAGAGCGTACCTTCTCAGCCACCTCCAGCATGGCCTCCAGAGGGAGCAGGTCCTCGTTGGCCGGGCTCAGCAGGTTAGGCCCCACGCAGATGGCCAGGTTGCTGCAGCTCATCCTGCTGGCGGACGCGTTGTGGCCGATGTGCTGGAGGAGGGACAGCAGCCGCTTCAGCAGGAGGAGGTTGGCTGCAGGCAACTTCTCGGCCACCCTGAGGGAACAGGAGCACAAGGTTCATAAAGCAGCTGCTGCCCACAGCCGTCCCCAGGCTTACCCAGGAGGGCAGGTGGGAGCCAGCGGCTGTGTTGCGCAGCTTTCCAGGTGCCCTCAGCCAGCGGTCAGGGCTCCTGCTCAACAGGCAGGCTGCTGCCCACACTCACGCTTTCAGCTCTTCAATCTTCTCCTCCTTGCTGGTCTTCTGCATCGCTGCCATCCAGTCCTCGTAGAGGTCTGTCACAAGGAGCTTGGCGGGGATGCTTCGGAGGAAGTCCTGCAACGCCAAGGCCTCCAGGTGAGCCTCGGAACACTCCAGCCCAGCCGGCAGCTCTTCCAGCTGCAGGTCAGAAGCGCTCACCTTCAAGATGACGGCCAGCAGGAGCGCAGGCTGGCTTCCCAGGTCGACGTCCATGCCGCTGTTGAGGGCCTCCTTCAGCTCCCGGAGCGATGTCCCGCTGGCAGCTCTGCGGAATATCCCCTCCGTCGCCGGTCCTTGCTGGTGCAGGATATCCAGCAGCTCCTGCAGGAGACACAGGAGACAGTTGCTTGGCTGAAGAGCTGCCTTCTGACAGCGGTGGCCAGGGCCAACGCTCTGCCCAAGAGCCAGCTGCTGTCCCCCGCCAAGGGGCCGGCACTAGAACCGTGAGCCAGGGGTGAAGAGCCCAATCCCCCATCCCCGCAGCCCCTGGGGACGCTGCCTCTGGAGCAGCCGGAGGGCTGGGGACCCCCTGTCCAGGCTGGCTTACCTCGATGGGCTGGGGCAGCGTGCCGTCCTCCCCGCAGAGGGCTGCCAGGGGCTGGCCAAAGAGCGCCCTGCTGCAGCCGGAGCCCGCCTGCCCTGGCGCCTGGGCAGCGGCCGGGCCCCGCCGCAGAGCAAAGGGCCAGGGCAGCCCCCTCCTCCTCCTCCTCCTCCTGCTGCTGCTCCCTCCTGCTGCAAAGGAAAACAGAGCAAGAGCCTGTCAATGGAGACCGCCAGCCCAGCGCTCCCGGAGCCTGCCCTGCCCTGCCCTGGCCTGGCCTGGCCTGCCCTGCCCTGCCTGCAGCGCGGTGCTGAGCAGTGCGGCGGGACGGGCAGGGAGCCAGCAGCTGCGGCTCAGCGGCTCGGGCTCGGAGGCTCCTGAGAGCCGGCGTGCCACCGGGACAGCCTGGCCCAGCCCTCGCCCTGCCCTCCTCCAAGCCGTGAGCAGCAGCAGAGGCTCCGTGTCCCCGCAGAACCACGTCCAGCGGCCGCTGCCCAGCGGGTGTCCTTGCTTCTCCAGGGGACGTCCTCCCTTGCGGTGCCACACCTGCATGGCGACACTCAAGGGACAAGTGAGCACAGCTCAACCGGTTGCAGGACGTTGCCTTTCTCTCCAAAACTCACCTGGTGAGCGGCAAAGTCCCCCTCCGTTGCTAGATGGGGCCGTCGCAGGCCCTGGCTTGGGACCATCCTGCAAGAACCAGGCTGCATTTAGAGAGCAGCCCCGCCGCACAAAGGGCCACCGGCGAGCTGCCACACAGCACCAGCAGCCTGAGCGCGGCAGAGCTGGGAGCCTCTGCCCTCGCGGGCTCTCTGCCCCGCGGGGCAGGTTTCCTCCCAGCGCTGCCAGCGAGGACGTGCCGGCATTCCTGCTGGCTCCCCAACCCTCTCCGCTCCCCGAGTGGCACCGCGGGACCCTCCCTCCCTCCCTCCCTCCCTCCTGCACAAGCTCACCCCACTCGCTGCACCTCCCTGGCACCCCGGCACAGCCAGAGGCAGGTGAAAGGCAGCCATTCTCACCTCTGCCTGGCCCTCCATCAGCCTCTCCAGGCTCCGGGCGCTGAATGTCCTCCACTGGGCAAGAGGGAAGGAGTGGAAGAAGGTGAGCAGCCGTGCCTCTGCTGCTCGGCTGGAGGAGCAGTGCTGGGGGACAGAGCCCAGGCCAGAGAGACACTCACGGCATGGCGGCGGCTCAACTCCTTCTCCAGTGGCTTGATCGATGGGAGACGGGTCACGCGGGCTGTCTTTGCTCCTTCTGGTGTCCTGTACAGCGGGAAGGGACAGGGAGAGAGCTGGGTGAGCCCCAGGCTGCCTCTTCGCTCCTCTCAGGCAGCTCTGCCTGAGAGCTGCCCGCAGGCACAGGGCCACCTCTCCCCACACTGGGGAGCTGTCATCCCCCATCCGGCTGTGCCTGGAGCATCCCCCCGGCTTACCCCAGCAGTGTGCCCACCCACAGCTCCTTCAGCGCCCGGGAGCTGCAGAAAGAGAGGAGAAAGAGCGTCAGGCCCCGCTGCCCCGCAGCCCGTGGGCAGAGGCGGGCGCCTGCACAGCCCTGCCCCGTGGGGAAGGACACAGGGGCAGGACGAAGCCCCCTGGGGCAGGACAGAGGCGCTGCCCAAGCCCTGGCTCCCTCTGCCCTGCCAGAGCAGCTGCTTTTGCCCTTCCCTTCTGGGGACCACAAGGTGACCAGGGGATGCCGGACGTGGAAATGGCCCTGTCCCTCCCTGCCGGCGTGCTGCCCGCTCCCTGCCCAGGCTCTGCACGCAGGGCGGAGGCCATTCACAGCCTGGCCTGGGCAGGCTTGGGAACCTCTCCTGCCCTGCCGTGGGACGTGGCACCACGACTCACCCGAAAGTGGCAACACAGGAGCCGGTGGGCCAGGTGAGGATGACGGAGGTCCTGCCCTCATCGCAGCCTTCCTCCTCCTCCTCCTCCTCCTCTTCTTCCTCCCCCGCTGCCTCCTTCCCGCCGCTCAGCACCCACAGCTGGTCCAGGGCCAGGCGGAGCTGTGGGCGCACGGTGGTGCCGCCACGTCTGCAGAGAGGAGAGGCAGGCAGAGAGCTGGAGGTGGCCTCCTTGGGGTCCCCCCGGGCAGAGCCCTGTCCCCCACCTGCCCTTGGGACGGACACAGGGGCATCCAGCACCAAGGTGCCGGGGCCTGGGGCTGGTGCCAGGCTGTCCCTGCCCTGGGCCCAGGGCCAGGGCTGGGGGAAAGGCAGCTGGGCTCTGGGGGTCTTACTGCAACTTGGCGATGACCAGCTCCTCCTGGAGGAGGAGAAGGCGCCTCTCGCTCCTCTTGCGGCCCCGGCTCAGCCGCACGTCCGTGCTCAGCACCGCCTCGGCATCGGTGAGAGCCTCCCTGCAGAGCAGAGAGCGGCGGGAATGAGGAAGGCAACTGCTGCGGCACCCGGCCCAGCCCGCCTCTCCCCGACCCCCAGGGAGAGCCCACCTGGAGCCGCAGCAGCAGTTGGCCTGGCCCATCCTGCCCGGGACAGGAGGACCCTCGCCGTGCACCAGGGACGCGGCCCAGCCGGCGACAGCGAGGCTGGGAAGCGGGGTGCTGGTGCCGGTGCCGGGGCAGCGCTGCTCGGCCAGACCCTGCCTCCTCCCAGCGCTGCTCTGTGCCAGCACAGCTCCGTCCTGCTGTCTCTGGTGGCTGTTGGCTCCAAGTGACCAACATTCCGACCCCAACGGAAAGTGGGAGGGGCCCTGGGGGGGCCCTGGCGTGGGGGTTCTCTCCACTACGGCCATGTCTGCCTTGCGCTGGGGAGCCCAGAGCAGGACGCAGCGGAGGGGAAGGACCACCGCCCTCCACCTGCTGCCAATGCTTTGCCTAGTGCAGCCCACGATGCCGGTAGCCGCCGCTGCCCCAAGGGCACTTTGCCGCCTCCAAATTGGTCAACTGGGGCTCCACCACGCCCCCAGGTGTCTGCACAGCTGCATTGCAGCCGGGTGTCCCCCAGCATCTACCCATGCAAGGGCTTCTTCCTCCTCGGGTGCAGCACTTGGCTCTTCCCCTTGTCGAACTGCAGGAGATTCCTTGGCAGCCCCTTCCTCCCACCTGGCTGGAGGTGTCTGGCTGAACTGTTGATACTGAGCAATGCCTGGATTCAAATAGAAGCGAGTTCTTGAGAGAGTGAAACCCCTGGCCTTTTCAGGAAAAATGCAGGAAATCAGAGACATTGACAAAAGGATCTTTTGGCTATTTTACACGCCAGCCAGAAACAGCGTGGGGTGCAGGGGTTCATGCTCTAAGGGCAATTTCGCACGTTGGGAAAAGGGCTCGCAAAGCACTCTTCTGGGCAGCAAGTCACACACCCTGGGCGAGGCTGGGATTGGAGAGCCTGGGAGGCTCTCCGGGGTCCCAGCTTTCCCGCAGGGCGGACTGTTGTGGCTGCTGCCTGTTCTTTCCTGCAATGCTGACTGCAGCCACCTGGTGGGGCTGTCCGTGGGAAGGGTGCCAGAGCTGAGAAAGGCCCTGGGAGAGGGGGGAGACAAGCTCTTCTCCAGAGGTTTGCCAGCAGCTCTCCAGAGCATCCCTTTTCATCTCACCCCTGAGAGGCTCTGTGTGACCAGGGAAGGTGCCCCTTGGTGCAATGGATGAGGCCCTGCAGGGCTCCCATCAGGGTCCTTTGGCCTACCCATCCTCCAGCCACCACTCCAGGGGCTGGGGGTCTCAGGTAGGTCCCCAGCCGACGTCTCAGCTACCCAGGGATATGGAAAACAGGGAAAGACTCGTTTACAGAAGTTGTTCAGATTAACAGCACGTCCCTTCTCCCCGGGGAAGGTGTTACGCACCTGGGGATTGTGTGTAAATACTCACCGCCCGGGTTTGTCTTCATGACGGTCTTAATGCTCTTTTAAAAGGACGCTGTTGTCTTGTGCAGTGTTGTGCAGTGCTGTGGAACAGGTTTCCGAAAGCGTGCCACATTGGCCTATTTCAAACCGAGGGGCATTTCCGTCAAGAGCACCAGCTCGGCTTTTGGCAGCCCAACCTCCTTGTGCTTTTCACTTTGCCAACCAGGAACAAGGTAACCCCGTCTCGAACAAGCCCTGTCTTCACCGAGTGCCATATTTAAAAGTTGTACAGTCCTATAAAGCCTTCAGAACAAGTCTGTTGGGCTTTGGGTGTCGGTGTAGGGTAGCTAGCAACTCTGTAACCGCCGTAACATGTTTCAATGTCTGCAACTGAAACAACGCCTGCTTCCTATTACAGGAACAGAAGCTTACGGGTTTGTTGTTAGCAGGCACAAATGGGAAAGGCAAGGTAAACAAGGCAGGCCCGAAGGCACAAACCCCTAGCCTTCGGCTTTCTGCTTCTCAGGGGGTTATTAACAGCAGCGTTTTCTCCCCCTCGTCACATGCAGTTCAGTGTCTCGGCTTGGTTCAAGTGCAGTCGCACGTGAGGCTCATGAGGTAACCTAGATGAAGACCGATGTCTCAAATTTCTTCTTGGAGACGGAGGCCTTCCAAAAGTTTCCAAGAGAGGACCAGTGGAAATTCTCCTTCTGGTTGCCATGTGAGGAGAGGCTGAGAGAGCTGGCACTCCTCAGCTGGGGGAAGGGAAGACGGGGTAGGGGGGGGTGGGGGGGGCGTGTTGTGTGTGTCTTATCAAGGTGTATAAAAACCTGCCGAGAAGGAAAGAAGAGGAGGGAGCCAGGCTCTTCTCAAGAGCGTGCACCGAGAGGACCAGAGGAAAGGGGCACAAATGAGAAGGCATGATATTCCAGCCGCACACGAGGAACCAATCTTTGACTGTTGGGGTGATGTATTTTACTGGCTCCAGGCGAGCCTGCTTGAGCAGAGGGCTTGGACCAGATGACCTCCACAGGTCCCTTCCAACCTCCACCCTCCTGCGTGACTCTCTGCTTTGCTTTCACTCCTAAGGCACCTGAACTCAGGCCTGATGCCCGCTGGCAAGGGTGCTGGGACAAGGGACGATCCCAAACTCCTCCCCGAGGATTCAGCACAAAACAACAGCTCCCCACTCCAGAATATCCTATGGCAGACGCAGTCAGAAGAGAGAAAAGATCCTTTTATTGTGGACAGCAACGGTGGGGGCCCAGGAGTCACAGCGGTTCAGCCGCTCAAAAGGAATCAGCACCTGCAACGACAGAGTCGGAAAGCTCGCATAAATCCATCAAGGCAGGGAGAGGCAGGATTTTGTTCCCCTTTCTTTGGGGAACACCGTTTACGAGGAGTTGTTTATGGCCCAGAGGAGAGAGCTGGTGCTGGCATTGACTACGGGGTGGCTCGGGCGCCTTATCCCCATGGGTGATGCCCTTAGAGACCTGCGCGCGTGCAGAGATGCACAGTGCCCCTGTGCCACGCAGCAGGGCTCCGTGGGGAGCCCCTGCGGAGCTGCCGGGGAGCTGTTTCCAAACCCTGCGCAGCACCGGCCCTCGCCGTCCCTTGCCAGCGCGTTGGACTGACTTGGAGCAGTCTTCAGAGCCGGGAAAGATGGGCAGCAGAGCCTGGTACACACCTGGCCTTCCTGACCTTCTGCACCTTCCTGCTTTTTTCCAGGCCCCGTCTTTCTCTCTCTCTCTTCCTTCTTTTCTTTTCTGGCTGGCAATCCCTCTCCTCTGCCCAGGCCTCTGTGCTCTTTCTTTTCTTGCGTCCGTTTTCCGTTTCCTGGGGGGAGCCTGCAAACCTTTCCGTCCCACAGTGCGGTTAGATAGGTAAAGCCAGGACCCACGGGAAGCAGTTCTTGACTGAACCAAAGCTGACTCACGTTACCTTCTTTCCTCCGAAAGGCTCTGTAGTTCTCGTGCGCATCCCAGGGAGGCTGCCGTGGTCTCTGGGGTGCTTGGAGGCAAAGCAACGGGTGCCTAAGAGAGAAATGTTGGCGTTAGCAGGTGGCAAGGGACGCCCTGGAGGAGGAAGCGACTGGTTGCCAAACTGCTACCTTAGCTCTCCAGAGAAGATCCCTTTGGATCTTTCTTCCAAGGGCCTCGCTTTGGAACACAGTGTTCACACGGCTGTGTGACACTCGGTTCATTTGGGGGGGGCCATGCAGCAGGGAGCCTGCGGAGGTCCCTTTGGTGCAATCCCACCTTCTGCGGCGGGAGGCTTTGCTTTTGAAAAGGGATTTTGTAGGTACTTCCCTTGATGAAGCACGTGCCTAAGGCATTTGAGAAACAGCCTGTCCAGTTTTCCTTGCAATGGATCCTTCCGGGGTGGGGGTGGGGGTGGGGGTTAAAAAGAGCCCACACAAAGCCACAAGAGCTCGAATGCCAGGAAGAGGCACAGCAGCTACGTGGGCTCACGAGGAACTACCCTCCTCCACGAGGCACGTTGTCCCAGTGTTTGTGGAGCTGCCATACCTCTGCCCTTTGCGATCCCGCCACCGTGTCGGCCCCTGCTGCTTTCTGGAGGAGGAGCAGAGAGGGTGGTGCGTCCAGGAGGGCTTTTGCCTGGTGCTCCACCTCTGCTCCGCCTGCAGGGCCACGTTGCTCTTCCAAAGGCAGCTCTGGAAAGCAAAAGCACGTGCAGCCAAGTGACTTCTTGGAAGCGGACAACAGCTAAAGCAAAGCCCACCCGAAGCCCTGCGCCAGCATTCTGCTCAGGCTGTGACAACCCTCAGTCCCTCCTCCTCATACCTGCGGATCTGTCCACGGGCGCTGGCCGCTCCGCAGCTGAGGGACTGGAAAGGCCAGCCATCTCCTCCCCAAAGATTGCACAGTGGTTCTCCATCAGAAACTCCACCAGCACCTTCACCTGCACACATCACGTCCTTGGTTTCAGCGCAGGTGGCTGAAAAGGTGTCAAGCAGCCTTTCCCACTGCTGACCCTTCCCTCTGCGCAGAAGGCTGTGGCTGTGGGGCTGCTCTTCCAGGCAGCCCACCCCACCCCAGCAGCATTTGCTCAAGAGAGGAGGCAGCCAGGGACCTCTGAACAGCCACGCTCTGAGGGGCCGGGAAGGCTGCAGCCGGCTGCTCACTAGAGCGTACCTTCTCAGCCACCTCCAGCATGGCCTCCAGAGGGAGCAGGTCCTCGTTGGCCGGGCTCAGCAGGTTAGGCCCCACGCAGATGGCCAGGTTGCTGCAGCTCATCCTGCTGGCGGACGCGTTGTGGCCGATGTGCTGGAGGAGGGACAGCAGCCGCTTCAGCAGGAGGAGGTTGGCTGCAGGCAACTTCTCGGCCACCCTGAGGGAACAGGAGCACACGGTTCATAAAGCAGCTGCTGCCCACAGCTGTCCCCAGGCTTACCCAGGAGGGCAGGTGGGAGCCAGCGGCTGTGTTGCGCAGCTTTCCAGGTGCCCTCAGCCAGCGGTCAGGGCTCCTGCTCAACAGGCAGGCTGCTGCCCACACTCACGCTTTCAGCTCTTCAATCTTCTCCTCCTTGCTGGTCTTCTGCATCGCTGCCATCCAGTCCTCGTAGAGGTCTGTCACAAGGAGCTTGGCGGGGATGCTTCGGAGGAAGTCCTGCAACGCCAAGGCCTCCAGGTGAGCCTCGGAACACTCCAGCCCAGCCGGCAGCTCTTCCAGCTGCAGGTCAGAAGCGCTCACCTTCAAGATGACGGCCAGCAGGAGCGCAGGCTGGCTTCCCAGGTCGACGTCCATGCCGCTGTTGAGGGCCTCCTTCAGCTCCCGGAGCGATGTCCCGCTGGCAGCTCTGCGGAATATCCCCTCCGTTGCCGGTCCTTGCTGGTGCAGGACAGCCAGCAGCTCCTGCAGGAGACACAGGAGACAGTTGCTTGGCTGAAGAGCTGCCTTCTGACAGCGGTGGCCAGGGCCAACGCTCTGCCCAAGAGCCAGCTGCTGTCCCCCGCCAAGGGGCCGGCACTAGAACCGTGAGCCAGGGGTGAAGAGCCCAATCCCCCATCCCCGCAGCCCCTGGGGACGCTGCCTCTGGAGCAGCCGGAGGGCTGGGGACCCCCTGTCCAGGCTGGCTTACCTCGATGGGCTGGGGCAGCGTGCCGTCCTCCCCGCAGAGGGCTGCCAGGGGCTGGCCAAAGAGCGCCCTGCTGCAGCCGGAGCCCGCCTGCCCTGGCGCCTGGGCAGCGGCCAGGCCCCGCCGCAGAGCAAAGGGCCAGGGCAGCCCCCTCCTCCTCCTCCTCCTCCTGCTGCTGCTCCCTCCTGCTGCAAAGGAAAACAGAGCAAGAGCCTGTCAATGGAGACCGCCAGCCCAGCGCTCCCGGAGCCTGCCCTGCCCTGCCCTGCCCTGCCCTGCCCTGCCTGCAGCACGGTGCTGAGCAGTGCGGTGGGACGGGCAGGGAGCCAGCAGCTGCGGCTCAGCGGCTCGGGCTCGGAGGCTCCTGAGAGCCGGCGTGCCACCGGGACAGCCTGGCCCAGCCCTCGCCCTGCCCTCCTCCAAGCCGTGAGCAGCAGCAGAGGCTCCGTGTCCCCGCAGAACCACGTCCAGCGGCCGCTGCCCAGCGGGTGTCCTTGCTTCTCCAGGGGACGTCCTCCCTTGCGGTGCCACACCTGCATGGCGACACTCAAGGGACAAGTGAGCACAGCTCAACCGGTTGCAGGACGTTGCCTTTCTCTCCAAAACTCACCTGGTGAGCGGCAAAGTGCCCCTCCGTTGCTAGATGGGGCCGTCGCAGGCCCTGGCTTGGGACCATCCTGCAAGAACCAGGCTGCATTTAGAGAGCAGCCCCGCCGCACAAAGGGCCACCGGCGAGCTGCCACACAGCACCAGCAGCCTGAGCGCGGCAGAGCTGGGAGCCTCTGCCCTCGCGGGCTCTCTGCCCCGCGGGGCAGGTTTCCTCCCAGCGCTGCCAGCGAGGACGTGCCGGCATTCCTGCTGGCTCCCCAACCCTCTCCGCTCCCCGAGTGGCACCGCGGGACCCTCCCTCCCTCCCTCCCTCCCTCCTGCACAAGCTCACCCCACTCGCTGCACCTCCCTGGCACCCCGGCACAGCCAGAGGCAGGTGAAAGGCAGCCATTCTCACCTCTGCCTGGCCCTCCATCAGCCTCTCCAGGCTCCGGGCGCTGAATGTCCTCCACTGGGCAAGAGGGAAGGAGTGGAAGAAGGTGAGCAGCCGTGCCTCTGCTGCTCGGCTGGAGGAGCAGTGCTGGGGGACAGAGCCCAGGCCAGAGAGACACTCACGGCATGGCGGCGGCTCAACTCCTTCTCCAGTGGCTTGATCGATGGGAGACGGGTCACGCGGGCTGTCTTTGCTCCTTCTGGTGTCCTGTACAGCGGGAAGGGACAGGGAGAGAGCTGGGTGAGCCCCAGGCTGCCTCTTCGCTCCTCTCAGGCAGCTCTGCCTGAGAGCTGCCCGCAGGCACAGGGCCACCTCTCCCCACACTGGGGAGCTGTCATCCCCCATCCGGCTGTGCCTGGAGCATCCCCCCGGCTTACCCCAGCAGTGTGCCCACCCACAGCTCCTTCAGCGCCCGGGAGCTGCAGAAAGAGAGGAGAAAGAGCGTCAGGCCCCGCTGCCCCGCAGCCCGTGGGCAGAGGCGGGCGCCTGCACAGCCCTGCCCCGTGGGGAAGGACACAGGGGCAGGACGAAGCCCCCTGGGGCAGGACAGAGGCGCTGCCCAAGCCCTGGCTCCCTCTGCCCTGCCAGAGCAGCTGCTTTTGCCCTTCCCTTCTGGGGACCACAAGGTGACCAGGGGATGCCGGACGTGGAAATGGCCCTGTCCCTCCCTGCCGGCGTGCTGCCCGCTCCCTGCCCAGGCTCTGCACGCAGGGCGGAGGCCATTCACAGCCTGGCCTGGGCAGGCTTGGGAACCTCTCCTGCCCTGCCGTGGGACGTGGCACCACGACTCACCCGAAAGTGGCAACACAGGAGCCGGTGGGCCAGGTGAGGATGACGGAGGTCCTGCCCTCATCGCAGCCTTCCTCCTCCTCCTCCTCCTCCTCTTCTTCCTCCCCCGCTGCCTCCTTCCCGCCGCTCAGCACCCACAGCTGGTCCAGGGCCAGGCGGAGCTGTGGGCGCACGGTGGTGCCGCCACGTCTGCAGAGAGGAGAGGCAGGCAGAGAGCTGGAGGTGGCCTCCTTGGGGTCCCCCCGGGCAGAGCCCTGTCCCCCACCTGCCCTTGGGACGGACACAGGGGCATCCAGCACCAAGGTGCCGGGGCCTGGGGCTGGTGCCAGGCTGTCCCTGCCCTGGGCCCAGGGCCAGGGCTGGGGGAAAGGCAGCTGGGCTCTGGGGGTCTTACTGCAACTTGGCGATGACCAGCTCCTCCTGGAGGAGGAGAAGGCGCCTCTCGCTCCTCTTGCGGCCCCGGCTCAGCCGCACGTCCGTGCTCAGCACCGCCTCGGCATCGGTGAGAGCCTCCCTGCAGAGCAGAGAGCGGCGGGAATGAGGAAGGCAACTGCTGCGGCACCCGGCCCAGCCCGCCTCTCCCCGACCCCCAGGGAGAGCCCACCTGGAGCCGCAGCAGCAGTTGGCCTGGCCCATCCTGCCCGGGACAGGAGGACCCTCGCCGTGCACCAGGGACGCGGCCCAGCCGGCGACAGCGAGGCTGGGAAGCGGGGTGCTGGTGCCGGTGCCGGGGCAGCGCTGCTCGGCCAGACCCTGCCTCCTCCCAGCGCTGCTCTGTGCCAGCACAGCTCCGTCCTGCTGTCTCTGGTGGCTGTTGGCTCCAAGTGACCAACATTCCGACCCCAACGGAAAGTGGGAGGGGCCCTGGGGGGGCCCTGGCGTGGGGGTTCTCTCCACTACGGCCATGTCTGCCTTGCGCTGGGGAGCCCAGAGCAGGACGCAGCGGAGGGGAAGGACCACCGCCCTCCACCTGCTGGCAGTGCTCCTCACCTTGGGGTTCACTGCTGGTTCCTGGCCTCCAAGGAGACTTGGTGCCACTGGTGACCAGCCTCTGGGCCCAGCCACTCCGCCACTTTTCCTTCCACAGCACTGCTCGTCAGCCCACGTGGTGGTTGCTTTCTTCCAGTCCTCGGGCACATCTCCCTTTTGCAGTGGCCTCACAAGCCCATCTGCCAGCTCCCTCAGCACTTGAGGGTGCGCCCCATCGGGGCCCATCAGGGATATGTGCATCTCCACTTTGCTTAAGGCTTCTCTAATCTCCTCCTCTGCCCCCTGATCCTACCAGAGCCTCCTGCACTAAGGGTCCCTCTCCTTTGCTCCAGCCTTTCCCCCAGGTCTCCGGGGCCTGGGATGTCTGAAGGCTGGTCTTGCTAGGACCGTCATCCCCAGGAGGATTGGCAGAACCTTCAGACCAACCTGAAGTACTGGCAGAGCCTCGTGAAGGCCAGGAGAGTTCCAGGAGGGAGCAAAATCAGTCCCGAGACGTGACCCTATGAGGAGTTCTTGTGGCAGTGGGGAACGGGGCATCGCAACGGTTTGCGTTTCCTTGTCCTGTGCGCGGTCCTGCCTTACGGTGCTCAACAGCGCTGGTCTTTGCTTTTTGGTCAGCCATTCCGTGGGGAAGCACTCGCGGCCGGGGTTTCCAATCAGCACGAGTGCAGTGTTGCCACCTGCTTAGCAAGGAGGTCCCTAAGCCACTGTGCCTCCCTCGGGGGGGGAGTGTGCCTTTCCCCGTGCCTGGGGCATCCACAGTCCGTCCCTCCCTCTGCAGCTCTCCCTGGGCCACTGCGGTGAGGATGACAAGCGCATCTGACCTCTTTCCAAACTGGGCAGGCTACCTCTTGTTAGGGGACAGGGAGAAAGAGGATGAGCCTTGGTGACAGAGTCCAGAGACGGCGCTTCCCCGGAACTCCATCTTTCTTCCTGAACTCCAGCTTTTTAACACCAGCTCCCTGTTTCGTGCTTTCTGCATTGCTCAGCATGCATCCCATACTTACTGCATCACGTCACATGCGAGAGCATCTCTCCTCAGCCCATCCCAGCCAGACCTCTCCCATTTACAGGACGACGTACTCTGTAAAGTCAACTGGATTTTATGAGCTCCTTAGGAAAGAAAACAACGAACCACGGCAAACAAGGGCCCGGTGCCCTTTGTACAGAGCAGTCCAACACGTGATTTCACTCATTCACCACTCGGGTCCTGAGGTTTCTAGCTGACAAGTTCTCCCATTCCTAACTCGCAACTTGCAACTCCTGCCCCTCTGTGCTGGTTTTGGCTGGGGTAGAGTTGCATTTCTTCCTAGGAGCCTGTAGGGGGCTATGTTTTGCACATGCGCCGAGAAGCGTGTTGCTAAGCCAGGGATGCGCTAGTTATTGCTGAGCAGTGCTCACACAGCGTCAAGGGCTTTTCTGCTCCTCTGAGTGCCCCGCCAGCGAGCAGGCTGGGGGTGCACAAGACGCTGGGAGGGGACACAGCCGGGACAGCTGGCCCCCACTGACCAGGGGGATATCCCACAGCATACGACGCCGTGCTCAGCAGTAAAGCTGGGTGGATGGAGGTTGGCGGGGGCTGCCCTTGCTCGGGGCCTGGCTGGGCATCGGTCGGTTGGTGGTGAGCAATTGCTTTCCTTTGCATCCCTTGTTTTTCTCGGGCTTTAGTTTCCTCTCTGTTTCTTGGTTGGGAGTTGGTTTAATTTACAATTTTGTATTTAATTGTTAAACTGTCTTTATCTGAACCCACGCGTTTTCTCACTTTTACCCTCCCGATTCTCCCCGCCATCCTCCAGGGGGGAGTGAGCGAGCGGCTGTGTGGAGCTCAGCCGCTGGCCAGGGTTCAAGCACGACAAGCTGTGAGCAAAATAGTTAGCTGGCCGACGGTGAGAGGGCTCATCCTTCCTCCTCCGTCAGGGTGCGGGCGTCCCCTGTATCACACTGGGCCGCACGAAAGCGTCAGCAGTCTGGCTGCTGTTGGAGCCGCTTCAAAAGCTTTTTGGGTGAGCCGACGTATTTGTACTGCCCGGCATGGAAGTTTGGTTTACACCATTGCCACGAGTGAGGGGATTCTGAAGAAACTGCCTGACGATCGGTATGCACGGATGGCGGCTGCAGGGGACAGCAGGCTGCAGGTGACGGTGCTGCATAAGGACCTCCAGCCCTCCCTGGCCGCTGTGTCTGCCTCCGTGTTGCCCTCGCTCCGAGCTAGTGGCGCTGCTCCCGGCACACATCAGGCCTTAGCACGAGCTGTGCGTCAGCCAAAATCCGAGCAGGAGCTGAGGGAACAGTCACAGCTCCAGAGGTCCCGTCCGGCCTCCACCGTCCCGTGTGACTGTGCTGCGGTTTGACTCCTCAAGCACCTGAACTCAGCCCTGATGCCCGCTGGCAAGGATGCTGGGACAAGGGACGATCCCAAACTCCTCCCTGAGGATTCAGCACCAGACAACATCTCCCCCGTCCAGAATATCGTAAGGCAGACATAGTCAGAAGAGAGAAAAGACCCTTTTATTGCAGACATGCACCGCGGGGGGGGGGGCGGGGCGGGGCCCAGGAGCCAGAGGGGTTCAGCCAGTAACAGGGAAACGGCACCTACAACGACAGAGTCGGAAAGCACTGATAAGCCCACGGAGGCAGGCACGGGCATGACTTGGTTCCCCTTTCTTTGGGGAACAGAGTTTACAAGGAATTGCTTGTGGCCCAGAGGAGAGAGCTGGTGCTGGCATTGACTACGGGGTGGCTCGGGCGCCTTATCCCCATGGGTGATGCCCTTAGAGACCTGCGCGCGTGCAGAGATGCACAGTGCCCCTGTGCCACGCAGCAGGGCTCCGTGGGGAGCCCCTGCGGAGCTGCCGGGGAGCTGTTTCCAAACCCTGCGCAGCACCGGCCCTCGCCGTCCCTTGCCAGCGCGTTGGACTGACTTCAGAGCCGGGAAAGATGGGCAGCAGAGCCTGGTACACACCTGGGCTTCTTGACCTGCTGGACCTTTCTGCATTTTTTCAGTTTTCGGTCCCCCAAAACGTTTTTGCTCTTCCTCCTCTTTATTGCTGGTTGGCTTTCCCTCTCCTCTCCCCAGGCCTCTCTTCTCTTTCGGTTTCTTGGGTTTGCGTTGTCCTGAGGAGAGCCTGCAAACCTTTCCATCCCACAGTGTGATTAGATAGGTAAAGCCACGATCCACTGGAGTCAGTTCTTGATTGAACCAAAGCAGCTCATGTTACCTTCTTTCCTCTGAAAGGCTCGCCAGTTCTTCTGGGTGCCCCAGGGCGTGTGCCGCGCTCTCGGGGGTGCTTGGAGGCACAGCCGGAGGTGCCTACAACAGGAATGTCGGAGTTAGCAGGTGGCAAGAGGCGGCCTGCAGTAGTAAGCCACTGGTTGCCAAATTGCTACCTTCACTCTCCAGAGGAGATCCCTTTGGCTGGTTTACATCAGCCACGTTCCGCACAGTCCCCCCACCCCCCCAAAATAGGCTTGATGAAGCTCTGACGAAGTAGGACCTGAGCAAAACCCCTCTCAAGTTGGCAGCTACTCCCCTCTGCCTTTCTGTAGGCATTTTGTGGGCATTTTGTTTGCTTAAACACATGCCCAGTACACTTGAGAAACAACCTTGCCAGTGTTCCTCACTATGTATCATCCCAGGGGGTGGAGGAAGAACCAAACACACCCCAGCTCTACTGCCAGGGAGGGGCACAGCAGCGCCTTGGCCTCATCAGAAACTGCCCTCCTACCCCAGACACCTTGTCACAGTGCTTGTGGAGCTGCCATACCTCTGCCGTTTTGGACTCCACCACTGTGTCTCCCCCAGCTTCTTTGAGGACGTCCAGCAGAGAGGGGGATGCATCCGGAAAGGCTTCTGCCTGATGGTCCTTGTCTGCTCTGCCTGCCGGGCCACTTTGCTCTTGCAAATGCAGGTCTAGAAAGCAAAAGCGTGCGCAGCAGAGTGACTTCCTGGAAGTAGAAAACCCCTAAAGGAAAACCCAGCCAAAGCCCTACACCAGTTGTCTTCTCGACGTTGAGGTTTCTGGTATGCCAAGCCCCAGGCTGTGAGAACCCTCCGTTCCTCCTCATACCTGCGGATGTGTCCACAGGTGCTGGCGACTCCTCAGCTGATGGAGGGGAGAGGCCAGCCATCTCCTCCCCAAAGATGTCACCGCGGTTTTCCATCATAAACTCCACCAGCACGTTCACCTGCACACATCAGACCCTTGGTCTCAACCCAGGTGCCTGAAAATGTATCGAGCAGCCTTTCCCACCCCTGACCCTTGCCTGTGCTCAGAAGGCTGCTGCTGGGGCTCTGCTCTTCCAGGCAGCCACCCCAGCAGCATTTGTTGGAGAGAGGGGGGCCGCCAGGGACTCCCTCTGAACAGCCAAGCTCTGAGGGGCCGGGAAGGCTGCAGCCGGCGGGTAAATACGGCGTACCTTCTCAGTCACCTCCAGCATGGCCTCGAGCGGGAGCAGGTCCTCGTTGGCCGGGCTCAGCAGGTTAGGCCCCACGCAGATGGCCAGGTTGCTGCAGCTCATCCTGCTGGCGGACGCGTTGTGGCCGATGTGCTGGAGGAGGGA
This sequence comes from Aptenodytes patagonicus, assembly GCF_965638725.1. NCBI lineage: Eukaryota > Metazoa > Chordata > Aves > Sphenisciformes > Spheniscidae > Aptenodytes > Aptenodytes patagonicus. Next base: position 373,002 of record NW_027472037.1, on the reverse strand, counting down.
CAGCAGCCGCTTCAGCAGGAGGAGGTTGGCTGCAGGCAACTTCTCGGCCACCCTGAGGGAACAGGAGCACAAGGTTCATAAAGCAGCTGCTGCCCACAGCCGTCCCCAGGCTTACCCAGGAGGGCAGGTGGGAGCCAGCGGCTGTGTTGCGCAGCTTTCCAGGTGCCCTCAGCCAGCGGTCAGGGCTCCTGCTCAACAGGCAGGCTGCTGCCCACACTCACGCTTTCAGCTCTTCAATCTTCTCCTCCTTGCTGGTCTTCTGCATCGCTGCCATCCAGTCCTCGTAGAGGTCTGTCACAAGGAGCTTGGCGGGGATGCTTCGGAGGAAGTCCTGCAACGCCAAGGCCTCCAGGTGAGCCTCGGAACACTCCAGCCCAGCCGGCAGCTCTTCCAGCTGCAGGTCAGAAGCGCTCACCTTCAAGATGACGGCCAGCAGGAGCGCAGGCTGGCTTCCCAGGTCGACGTCCATGCCGCTGTTGAGGGCCTCCTTCAGCTCCCGGAGCGATGTCCCGCTGGCAGCTCTGCGGAATATCCCCTCCGTCGCCGGTCCTTGCTGGTGCAGGATATCCAGCAGCTCCTGCAGGAGACACAGGAGACAGTTGCTTGGCTGAAGAGCTGCCTTCTGACAGCGGTGGCCAGGGCCAACGCTCTGCCCAAGAGCCAGCTGCTGTCCCCCGCCAAGGGGCCGGCACTAGAACCGTGAGCCAGGGGTGAAGAGCCCAATCCCCCATCCCCGCAGCCCCTGGGGACGCTGCCTCTGGAGCAGCCGGAGGGCTGGGGACCCCCTGTCCAGGCTGGCTTACCTCGATGGGCTGGGGCAGCGTGCCGTCCTCCCCGCAGAGGGCTGCCAGGGGCTGGCCAAAGAGCGCCCTGCTGCAGCCGGAGCCCGCCTGCCCTGGCGCCTGGGCAGCGGCCGGGCCCCGCCGCAGAGCAAAGGGCCAGGGCAGCCCCCTCCTCCTCCTCCTCCTCCTCCTCCTGCTGCTCCCTCCTGCTGCAAAGGAAAACAGAGCAAGAGCCTGTCAATGGAGACCGCCAGCCCAGCGCTCCCGGAGCCTGCCCTGCCCTGCCCTGCCCTGCCCTGGCCTGCCCTGCCCTGCCTGCAGCACGGTGCTGAGCAGTGCGGCGGGACGGGCAGGGAGCCAGCAGCTGCGGCTCAGAGGCTCGGGCTCGGAGGCTCCTGAGAGCCGGCGTGCCACCGGGACAGCCTGGCCCAGCCCTCGCCCTGCCCTCCTCCAAGCCGTGAGCAGCAGCAGAGGCTCCGTGTCCCCGCAGAACCACGTCCAGCGGCCGCTGCCCAGCGGGTGTCCTTGCTTCTCCAGGGGACGTCCTCCCTTGCGGTGCCACACCTGCATGGCGACACTCAAGGGACAAGTGAGCACAGCTCAACCGGTTGCAGGACGTTGCCTTTCTCTCCAAAACTCACCTGGTGAGCGGCAAAGTCCCCCTCCGTTGCTAGATGGGGCCGTCGCAGGCCCTGGCTTGGGACCATCCTGCAAGAACCAGGCTGCATTTAGAGAGCAGCCCCGCCGCACAAAGGGCCACCGGCGAGCTGCCACACAGCACCAGCAGCCTGAGCGCGGCAGAGCTGGGAGCCTCTGCCCTCGCGGGCTCTCTGCCCCGCGGGGCAGGTTTCCTCCCAGCGCTGCCAGCGAGGACGTGCCGGCATTCCTGCTGGCTCCCCAACCCTCTCCGCTCCCCGAGTGGCACCGCGGGACCCTCCCTCCCTCCCTCCCTCCCTCCTGCACAAGCTCACCCCACTCGCTGCACCTCCCTGGCACCCCGGCACAGCCAGAGGCAGGTGAAAGGCAGCCATTCTCACCTCTGCCTGGCCCTCCATCAGCCTCTCCAGGCTCCGGGCGCTGAATGTCCTCCACTGGGCAAGAGGGAAGGAGTGGAAGAAGGTGAGCAGCCGTGCCTCTGCTGCTCGGCTGGAGGAGCAGTGCTGGGGGACAGAGCCCAGGCCAGAGAGACACTCACGGCATGGCGGCGGCTCAACTCCTTCTCCAGTGGCTTGATCGATGGGAGACGGGTCACGCGGGCTGTCTTTGCTCCTTCTGGTGTCCTGTACAGCGGGAAGGGACAGGGAGAGAGCTGGGTGAGCCCCAGGCTGCCTCTTCGCTCCTCTCAGGCAGCTCTGCCTGAGAGCTGCCCGCAGGCACAGGGCCACCTCTCCCCACACTGGGGAGCTGTCATCCCCCATCCGGCTGTGCCTGGAGCATCCCCCCGGCTTACCCCAGCAGTGTGCCCACCCACAGCTCCTTCAGCGCCCGGGAGCTGCAGAAAGAGAGGAGAAAGAGCGTCAGGCCCCGCTGCCCCGCAGCCCGTGGGCAGAGGCGGGCGCCTGCACAGCCCTGCCCCGTGGGGAAGGACACAGGGGCAGGACGAAGCCCCCTGGGGCAGGACAGAGGCGCTGCCCAAGCCCTGGCTCCCTCTGCCCTGCCAGAGCAGCTGCTTTTGCCCTTCCCTTCTGGGGACCACAAGGTGACCAGGGGATGCCGGACGTGGAAATGGCCCTGTCCCTCCCTGCCGGCGTGCTGCCCGCTCCCTGCCCAGGCTCTGCACGCAGGGCGGAGGCCATTCACAGCCTGGCCTGGGCAGGCTTGGGAACCTCTCCTGCCCTGCCGTGGGACGTGGCACCACGACTCACCCGAAAGTGGCAACACAGGAGCCGGTGGGCCAGGTGAGGATGATGGAGGTCCTGCCCTCATCGCAGCCTTCCTCCTCCTCCTCCTCCTCTTCTTCCTCCCCCGCTGCCTCCTTCCCGCCGCTCAGCACCCACAGCTGGTCCAGGGCCAGGCGGAGCTGTGGGCGCACGGTGGTGCCGCCACGTCTGCAGAGAGGAGAGGCAGGCAGAGAGCTGGAGGTGGCCTCCTTGGGGTCCCCCCGGGCAGAGCCCTGTCCCCCACCTGCCCTTGGGACGGACACAGGGGCATCCAGCACCAAGGTGCCGGGGCCTGGGGCTGGTGCCAGGCTGTCCCTGCCCTGGGCCCAGGGCCAGGGCTGGGGGAAAGGCAGCTGGGCTCTGGGGGTCTTACTGCAACTTGGCGATGACCAGCTCCTCCTGGAGGAGGAGAAGGCGCCTCTCGCTCCTCTTGCGGCCCCGGCTCAGCCGCACGTCCGTGCTCAGCACCGCCTCGGCATCGGTGAGAGCCTCCCTGCAGAGCAGAGAGCGGCGGGAATGAGGAAGGCAACTGCTGCGGCACCCGGCCCAGCCCGCCTCTCCCCGACCCCCAGGGAGAGCCCACCTGGAGCCGCAGCAGCAGTTGGCCTGGCCCATCCTGCCCGGGACAGGAGGACCCTCGCCGTGCACCAGGGACGCGGCCCAGCCGGCGACAGCGAGGCTGGGAAGCGGGGTGCTGGTGCCGGTGCCGGGGCAGCGCTGCTCGGCCAGACCCTGCCTCCTCCCAGCGCTGCTCTGTGCCAGCACAGCTCCGTCCTGCTGTCTCTGGTGGCTGTTGGCTCCAAGTGACCAACATTCCGACCCCAACGGAAAGTGGGAGGGGCCCTGGGGGGGCCCTGGCGTGGGGGTTCTCTCCACTACGGCCATGTCTGCCTTGCGCTGGGGAGCCCAGAGCAGGACGCAGCGGAGGGGAAGGACCACCGCCCTCCACCTGCTGGCAGTGCTCCTCGCCTTGGGGTTCACTGCTGGTTCCTGGCCTCCAAGGAGACTTGGTGCCACTGGTGACCAGCCTCTGGGCCCAGCCACTCCGACACTTTTCCTTCCACAGCACTGCTCGTCAGCCCACGTGGTGGTTGCTTTCTTCCAGTCCTCGGGCACATCTCCCTTTTGCAGTGGCCTCACAAGCCCATCTGCCAGCTCCCTCAGCACTTGAGGGTGCGCCCCATCGGGGCCCATCAGGGATATGTGCATCTCCACTTTGCTTAAGGCTTCTCTAATCTCCTCCTCTGCCCCCTGATCCTACCAGAGCCTCCTGCACTAAGGGTCCCTCTCCTTTGCTCCAGCCTTTCCCCCAGGTCTCCGGGGCCTGGGATGTCTGAAGGCTGGTCTTGCTAGGACCGTCATCCCCAGGAGGATTGGCAGAACCTTCAGACCAACCTGAAGTACTGGCAGAGCCTCGTGAAGGCCAGGAGAGTTCCAGGAGGGAGCAAAATCAGTCCCGAGACGTGACCCTATGAGGAGTTCTTGTGGCAGTGGGGAACGGGGCATCGCAACGGTTTGCGTTTCCTTGTCCTGTGCGCGGTCCTGCCTTACGGTGCTCAACAGCGCTGGTCTTTGCTTTTTGGTCAGCCATTCCGTGGGGAAGCACTCGCGGCCGGGGTTTCCAATCAGCACGAGTGCAGTGTTGCCACCTGCTTAGCAAGGAGGTCCCTAAGCCACTGTGCCTCCCTCGGGGGGGGAGTGTGCCTTTCCCCGTGCCTGGGGCATCCACAGTCCGTCCCTCCCTCTGCAGCTCTCCCTGGGCCACTGCGGTGAGGATGACAAGCGCATCTGACCTCTTTCCAAACTGGGCAGGCTACCTCTTGTTAGGGGACAGGGAGAAAGAGGATGAGCCTTGGTGACAGAGTCCAGAGACGGCGCTTCCCCGGAACTCCATCTTTCTTCCTGAACTCCAGCTTTTTAACACCAGCTCCCTGTTTCGTGCTTTCTGCATTGCTCAGCATGCATCCCATACTTACTGCATCACGTCACATGCGAGAGCATCTCTCCTCAGCCCATCCCAGCCAGACCTCTCCCATTTACAGGACGACGTACTCTGTAAAGTCAACTGGATTTTATGAGCTCCTTAGGAAAGAAAACAACGAACCACGGCAAACAAGGGCCCGGTGCCCTTTGTACAGAGCAGTCCAACACGTGATTTCACTCATTCACCACTCGGGTCCTGAGGTTTCTAGCTGACAAGTTCTCCCATTCCTAACTCGCAACTTGCAACTCCTGCCCCTCTGTGCTGGTTTTGCCTGGGGTAGAGTTGCATTTCTTCCTAGGAGCCTGTAGGGGGCTATGTTTTGCACATGCGCCGAGAAGCGTGTTGCTAAGCCAGGGATGCGCTAGTTGTTGCTGAGCAGTGCTCACACAGCGTCAAGGGCTTTTCTGCTCCTCTGAGTGCCCCGCCAGCGAGCAGGCTGGGGGTGCACAAGACGCTGGGAGGGGACACAGCCGGGACAGCTGGCCCCCACTGACCAGGGGGATATCCCACAGCATACGACGCCGTGCTCAGCAGTAAAGCTGGGTGGATGGAGGTTGGCGGGGGCTGCCCTTGCTCGGGGCCTGGCTGGGCATCGGTCGGTTGGTGGTGAGCAATTGCTTTCCTTTGCATCCCTTGTTTTTCTCGGGCTTTAGTTTCCTCTCTGTTTCTTGGTTGGGAGTTGGTTTAATTTACAATTTTGTATTTAATTGTTAAACTGTCTTTATCTGAACCCACGCGTTTTCTCACTTTTACCCTCCCGATTCTCCCCGCCATCCTCCAGGGGGGAGTGAGCGAGCGGCTGTGTGGAGCTCAGCCGCTGGCCAGGGTTCAAGCACGACAAGCTGTGAGCAAAATAGTTAGCTGGCCGACGGTGAGAGGGCTCATCCTTCCTCCTCCGTCAGGGTGCGGGCGTCCCCTGTATCACACTGGGCCGCACGAAAGCGTCAGCAGTCTGGCTGCTGTTGGAGCCGCTTCAAAAGCTTTTTGGGTGAGCCGACGTATTTGTACTGCCCGGCATGGAAGTTTGGTTTACACCATTGCCACGAGTGAGGGGATTCTGAAGAAACTGCCTGACGATCGGTATGCACGGATGGCGGCTGCAGGGGACAGCAGGCTGCAGGTGACGGTGCTGCATAAGGACCTCCAGCCCTCCCTGGCCGCTGTGTCTGCCTCCGTGTTGCCCTCGCTCCGAGCTAGTGGCGCTGCTCCCGGCACACATCAGGCCTTAGCACGAGCTGTGCGTCAGCCAAAATCCGAGCAGGAGCTGAGGGAACAGTCACAGCTCCAGAGGTCCCGTCCGGCCTCCACCGTCCCGTGTGACTGTGCTGCGGTTTGACTCCTCAAGCACCTGAACTCAGCCCTGATGCCCGCTGGCAAGGATGCTGGGACAAGGGACGATCCCAAACTCCTCCCTGAGGATTCAGCACCAGACAACATCTCCCCCGTCCAGAATATCGTAAGGCAGACATAGTCAGAAGAGAGAAAAGACCCTTTTATTGCAGACATGCACCGCGGGGGGGGGGGCGGGGCGGGGCCCAGGAGCCAGAGGGGTTCAGCCAGTAACAGGGAAACGGCACCTACAACGACAGAGTCGGAAAGCACTGATAAGCCCACGGAGGCAGGCACGGGCATGACTTGGTTCCCCTTTCTTTGGGGAACAGAGTTTACAAGGAATTGCTTGTGGCCCAGAGGAGAGAGCTGGTGCTGGCATTGACTACGGGGTGGCTCGGGCGCCTTATCCCCATGGGTGATGCCCTTAGAGACCTGCGCGCGTGCAGAGATGCACAGTGCCCCTGTGCCACGCAGCAGGGCTCCGTGGGGAGCCCCTGCGGAGCTGCCGGGGAGCTGTTTCCAAACCCTGCGCAGCACCGGCCCTCGCCGTCCCTTGCCAGCGCGTTGGACTGACTTCAGAGCCGGGAAAGATGGGCAGCAGAGCCTGGTACACACCTGGGCTTCTTGACCTGCTGGACCTTTCTGCATTTTTTCAGTTTTCGGTCCCCCAAAACGTTTTTGCTCTTCCTCCTCTTTATTGCTGGTTGGCTTTCCCTCTCCTCTCCCCAGGCCTCTCTTCTCTTTCGGTTTCTTGGGTTTGCGTTGTCCTGAGGAGAGCCTGCAAACCTTTCCATCCCACAGTGTGATTAGATAGGTAAAGCCACGATCCACTGGAGTCAGTTCTTGATTGAACCAAAGCAGCTCATGTTACCTTCTTTCCTCTGAAAGGCTCGCCAGTTCTTCTGGGCGCCCCAGGGCATGTGCCGCGCTCTCGGGGGTGCTTGGAGGCACAGCCGGAGGTGCCTACAACAGGAATGTCGGAGTTAGCAGGTGGCAAGAGGCGGCCTGCAGTAGTAAGCCACTGGTTGCCAAATTGCTACCTTCGCTCTCCAGAGGAGATCCCTTTGGCTGGTTTACATCAGCCACGTTCCGCACAGTCCCCCCACCCCCCCAAAATAGGCTTGATGAAGCTCTGACGAAGTAGGACCTGAGCAAAACCCCTCTCAAGTTGGCAGCTACTCCCCTCTGCCTTTCTGTAGGCATTTTGTGGGCATTTTGTTTGCTTAAACACATGCCCAGTACACTTGAGAAACAACCTTGCCAGTGTTCCTCACTATGTATCATCCCAGGGGGTGGAGGAAGAACCAAACACACCCCAGCTCTACTGCCAGGGAGGGGCACAGCAGCGCCTTGGCCTCATCAGAAACTGCCCTCCTACCCCAGACACCTTGTCACAGTGCTTGTGGAGCTGCCATACCTCTGCCGTTTTGGACTCCACCACTGTGTCTCCCCCAGCTTCTTTGAGGACGTCCAGCAGAGAGGGGGATGCATCCGGAAAGGCTTCTGCCTGATGGTCCTTGTCTGCTCTGCCTGCCGGGCCACTTTGCTCTTGCAAATGCAGGTCTAGAAAGCAAAAGCGTGCGCAGCAGAGTGACTTCCTGGAAGTAGAAAACCCCTAAAGGAAAACCCAGCCAAAGCCCTACACCAGTTGTCTTCTCGACGTTGAGGTTTCTGGTATGCCAAGCCCCAGGCTGTGAGAACCCTCCGTTCCTCCTCATACCTGCGGATGTGTCCACAGGTGCTGGCGACTCCTCAGCTGATGGAGGGGAGAGGCCAGCCATCTCCTCCCCAAAGATGTCACCGCGGTTTTCCATCATAAACTCCACCAGCACGTTCACCTGCACACATCAGACCCTTGGTCTCAACCCAGGTGCCTGAAAATGTATCGAGCAGCCTTTCCCACCCCTGACCCTTGCCTGTGCTCAGAAGGCTGCTGCTGGGGCTCTGCTCTTCCAGGCAGCCACCCCAGCAGCATTTGTTGGAGAGAGGGGGGCCGCCAGGGACTCCCTCTGAACAGCCAAGCTCTGAGGGGCCGGGAAGGCTGCAGCCGGCGGGTAAATACGGCGTACCTTCTCAGTCACCTCCAGCATGGCCTCGAGCGGGAGCAGGTCCTCGTTGGGTGGGCTCAGCAGGTTTGGCCCCACGCAGATGGCCAGGTTGCTGGAGGTCATTCTGCTGGTGGACGCGTTGTGGCCGATGTGCTGGAGCAGTGAGAGCAGCCGCTGGAGGAGGAGGAGATTTGCTGCAGGCAACTTCTCGGCCACCCTGAGGGAACAGGAGCACACGGTTCATAAAGCAGCTGTTGCCCACAGCCGTCCCCGAAGCTTGCACAAGGCAGGTGGGAGCCAGCGGCTGTGTTGCGCAGCTTTGCAGGTGTTCTCAGGCAGCGGTGAGTGCTCCTGGGCTTCAGGAAGGGAGCACGGCGTTGCTTCCCAGCTCCTGATTTCTGATTTCTCCTGCGAGGCCACGCAAGGGAAGGCTCCCTGTCCATGCCCTTTGCCCCGAAATCTAACCCCGGCCCAGCAACAGCGAGCTGCCAGAAAAGACAGCTTTTGAAGGAGACTGTCCCTTTTCAGGCAGGTCCTGGGCCTCTACCACCTCAACAGGCAGGCTGCTGGCCACACTCACGCTTTCAGCTCTTCCACCTTTGCCTGCTTGCTTGTCCTCTGCATGGCTTGCATCCAGTCCTCGTAGAGGTGGGTCACGAGGAGCTTGGCGGGGATGCTTCGGAGGAAGTCCTGCAACGCCAAGGCCTCCAGGTGAGCCTCGGAACACTCCAGCCCAGCCGGCAGCTCTTCCAGCTGCAGGTCAGAAGCGCTCACCTTCAAGATGACGGCCAGCAGGAGCGCAGGCTGGCTTCCCAGGTCGACGTCCATGCCGCTGTTGAGGGCCTCCTTCAGCTCCCGGAGCGATGTCCCGCTGGCAGCTCTGCGGAATATCCCCTCCGTCGCCGGTCCTTGCTGGTGCAGGACAGCCAGCAGCTCCTGCAGGAGATGCAGGAGGAGAGTGACTTGGCTGAGGAGTGGCCTCCCAACAGCTCTGGCCGGGGCCAGAGCTCTGCCCCAGACTGGGCTCCCTCCTCCCGCCAAGGGGCCGGCACTAGAACCGTGAGCCAGGGGTGAAGAGCCCAATCCCCCATCCCCGCAGCCCCTGGGGACACTGCCTCTGGAGCAGCCGGAGGGCTGGGGACCCCCTGTCCAGGCTGGCTTACCTCGATGGGCTGGGGCAGCGTGCCGTCCTCCCCGCAGAGGGCTGCCAGGGGCTGGCCAAAGAGCGCCCTGCTGCAGCCGGAGCCCGCCTGCCCTGGCGCCTGGGCAGCGGCCGGGCCCCGCCGCAGAGCAAAGGGCCAGGGCAGCCCCCTCCTCCTCCTCCTGCTACTCCCTCCTGCTGCAAAGGAAAACAGAGCAAGAGCCTGTCAATGGAGACCGCCAGCCCAGCGCTCCCGGAGCCTGCCCTGCCCTGGCCTGGCCTGCCCTGCCCTGCCCTGCCTGCAGCGCGGTGCTGAGCAGTGCGGCGGGACGGGCAGGGAGCCAGCAGCTGCGGCTCAGCGGCTCGGGCTCGGAGGCTCCTGAGAGCCGGCGTGCCACCGGGACAGCCTGGCCCAGCCCTCGCCCTGCCCTCCTCCAAGCCGTGAGCAGCAGCAGAGGCTCCGTGTCCCCGCAGAACCACGTCCAGCGGCCGCTGCCCAGCGGGTGTCCTTGCTTCTCCAGGGGACGTCCTCCCTTGCGGTGCCACACCTGCATGGCGACACTCAAGGGACAAGTGAGCACAGCTCAACCGGTTGCAGGACGTTGCCTTTCTCTCCAAAACTCACCTGGTGAGCGGCAAAGTGCCCCTCCGTTGCTAGATGGGGCCGTCGCAGGCCCTGGCTTGGGACCATCCTGCAAGAACCAGGCTGCATTTAGAGAGCAGCCCCGCCGCACAAAGGGCCACCGGCGAGCTGCCACACAGCACCAGCAGCCTGAGCGCGGCAGAGCTGGGAGCCTCTGCCCTCGCGGGCTCTCTGCCCCGCGGGGCAGGTTTCCTCCCAGCGCTGCCAGCGAGGACGTGCCGGCATTCCTGCTGGCTCCCCAACCCTCTCCGCTCCCCGAGTGGCACCGCGGGACCCTCCCTCCCTCCCTCCCTCCCTCCTGCACAAGCTCACCCCACTCGCTGCACCTCCCTGGCACCCCGGCACAGCCAGAGGCAGGTGAAAGGCAGCCATTCTCACCTCTGCCTGGCCCTCCATCAGCCTCTCCAGGCTCCGGGCGCTGAATGTCCTCCACTGGGCAAGAGGGAAGGAGTGGAAGAAGGTGAGCAGCCGTGCCTCTGCTGCTCGGCTGGAGGAGCAGTGCTGGGGGACAGAGCCCAGGCCAGAGAGACACTCACGGCATGGCGGCAGCTCAACTCCTTCTCCAGTGGCCTGATCGATGGGAGACGGGTCACGCGGGCTGTCTTTGCTCCTTCTGGTGTCCTGTACAGCGGGAAGGGACAGGGAGAGAGCTGGGTGAGCCCCAGGCTGCCTCTTCGCTCCTCTCAGGCAGCTCTGCCTGAGAGCTGCCCGCAGGCACAGGGCCACCTCTCCCCACACTGGGGAGCTGTCATCCCCCATCCGGCTGTGCCTGGAGCATCCCCCCGGCTTACCCCAGCAGTGTGCCCACCCACAGCTCCTTCAGCGCCCGGGAGCTGCAGAAAGAGAGGAGAAAGAGCGTCAGGCCCCGCTGCCCCGCAGCCCGTGGGCAGAGGCGGGCGCCTGCACAGCCCTGCCCCGTGGGGAAGGACACAGGGGCAGGACGAAGCCCCCTGGGGCAGGACAGAGGCGCTGCCCAAGCCCTGGCTCCCTCTGCCCTGCCAGAGCAGCTGCTTTTGCCCTTCCCTTCTGGGGACCACAAGGTGACCAGGGGATGCCGGACGTGGAAATGGCCCTGTCCCTCCCTGCCGGCGTGCTGCCCGCTCCCTGCCCAGGCTCTGCACGCAGGGCGGAGGCCATTCACAGCCTGGCCTGGGCAGGCTTGGGAACCTCTCCTGCCCTGCCGTGGGACGTGGCACCACGACTCACCCGAAAGTGGCAACACAGGAGCCGGTGGGCCAGGTGAGGATGATGGAGGTCCTGCCCTCATCGCAGCCTTCCTCCTCCTCCTCCTCCTCCTCTTCTTCCTCCCCCGCTGCCTCCTTCCCGCCGCTCAGCACCCACAGCTGGTCCAGGGCCAGGCGGAGCTGTGGGCGCACGGTGGTGCCGCCACGTCTGCAGAGAGGAGAGGCAGGCAGAGAGCTGGAGGTGGCCTCCTTGGGGTCCCCCCGGGCAGAGCCCTGTCCCCCACCTGCCCTTGGGACGGACACAGGGGCATCCAGCACCAAGGTGCCGGGGCCTGGGGCTGGTGCCAGGCTGTCCCTGCCCTGGGCCCAGGGCCAGGGCTGGGGGAAAGGCAGCTGGGCTCTGGGGGTCTTACTGCAACTTGGCGATGACCAGCTCCTCCTGGAGGAGGAGAAGGCGCCTCTCGCTCCTCTTGCGGCCCCGGCTCAGCCGCACGTCCGTGCTCAGCACCGCCTCGGCATCGGTGAGAGCCTCCCTGCAGAGCAGAGAGCGGCGGGAATGAGGAAGGCAACTGCTGCGGCACCCGGCCCAGCCCGCCTCTCCCCGACCCCCAGGGAGAGCCCACCTGGAGCCGCAGCAGCAGTTGGCCTGGCCCATCCTGCCCGGGACAGGAGGACCCTCGCCGTGCACCAGGGACGCGGCCCAGCCGGCGACAGCGAGGCTGGGAAGCGGGGTGCTGGTGCCGGTGCCGGGGCAGCGCTGCTCGGCCAGACCCTGCCTCCTCCCAGCGCTGCTCTGTGCCAGCACAGCTCCGTCCTGCTGTCTCTGGTGGCTGTTGGCTCCAAGTGACCAACATTCCGACCCCAACGGAAAGTGGGAGGGGCCCTGGGGGGGCCCTGGCGTGGGGGTTCTCTCCACTACGGCCATGTCTGCCTTGCGCTGGGGAGCCCAGAGCAGGACGCAGCGGAGGGGAAGGACCACCGCCCTCCACCTGCTGGCAGTGCTTTGCCTAGTGCAGCCCACGATGCCGGTAGCCGCCGCTGCCCCAAGGGCACTTTGCCGCCTCCAAATTGGTCAACTGGGGCTCCACCACGCCCCCAGGTGTCTGCACAGCTGCATTGCAGCCGGGTGTCCCCCACCATCTACCCATGCAAGGGCTTCTTCCTCCTCGGGTGCAGCACTTGGCTCTTCCCCTTGTCGAACTGCAGGAGATTCCTTGGCAGCCCCTTCCTCCCGCCTGGCTGGAGGTGTCTGGCTGAACTGTTGATACTGAGCAATGCCTGGATTCAAATAGAAGCGAGTTCTTGAGAGAGTGAAACCCCTGGCCTTTTCAGGAAAAATGCAGGAAATCAGAGACTTTTACAAAAGGATCTTTTGGCTATTTTACACGCCAGCCAGAAACAGCATGGGGTGCAGGGGTTCATGCTCTAAGGGCAATTTCGCACGTTGGGAAAAGGGCTCGCAAAGCACTCTTCTGGGCAGCAAGTCACACACCCTGGGCGAGGCTGGGATTGGAGAGCCTGGGAGGCTCTCCGGGGTCCCAGCTTTCCCGCAGGGCGGACTGTTGTGGCTGCTGCCTGTTCTTTCCTGCAATGCTGACTGCAGCCACCTGGTGGGGCTGTCCGTGGGAAGGGCGCCAGAGCTGAGAAAGGCCCTGGGAGAGGGGGGAGACAAGCTCTTCTCCAGAGGTTTGCCAGCAGCTCTCCAGAGCATCCCTTTTCATCTCACCCCTGAGAGGCTCTGTGTGACCAGGGAAGGTGCCCCTTGGTGCAATGGATGAGGCCCTGCAGGGCTCCCATCAGGGTCCTTTGGCCTACCCATCCTCCAGCCACCACTCCAGGGGCTGGGGGTCTCAGGTAGGTCCCCAGCCGACGTCTCAGCTACCCAGGGATATGGAAAACAGGGAAAGACTCGTTTACAGAAGTTGTTCAGATTAACAGCACGTCCCTTCTCCCCGGGGAAGGTGTTACGCACCTGGGGATTGTGTGTAAATACTCACCGCCCGGGTTTGTCTTCATGACGGTCTTAATGCTCTTTTAAAAGGACGCTGTTGTCTTGTGCAGTGTTGTGCAGTGCTGTGGAACAGCTTTTCGAAAGCGTGCCACATTGGCCTATTTCAAACCGAGGGGCATTTCCGTCAAGAGCACCAGCTCGGCTTTTGGCAGCCCAACCTCCTTGTGCTTTTCACTTTGCCAACCAGGAACAAGGTAACCCCCTCTCGAACAAGCCCTGTCTTCACCGAGTGCCATATTTAAAAGTTGTACAGTCCTATAAAGCCTTCAGAACAAGTCTGTTGGGCTTTGGGTGTCGGTGTAGGGTAGCTAGCAACTCTGTAACCGCCGTAACATGTTTCAATGTCTGCAACTGAAACAACGCCTGCTTCCTATTACAGGAACAGAAGCTTACGGGTTTGTTGTTAGCAGGCACAAATGGGAAAGGCAAGGTAAACAAGGCAGGCCCGAAGGCACAAACCCCTAGCCTTCGGCTTTCTGCTTCTCAGGGGGTTATTAACAGCAGCGTTTTCTCCCCCTCGTCACATGCAGTTCAGTGTCTCGGCTTGGTTCAAGTGCAGTCGCACGTGAGGCTCATGAGGTAACCTAGATGAAGACCGATGTCTCAAATTTCTTCTTGGAGACGGAGGCCTTCCAAAAGTTTCCAAGAGAGGACCAGTGGAAATTCTCCTTCTGGTTGCCATGTGAGGAGAGGCTGAGAGAGCTGGCACTCCTCAGCTGGGGGAAGGGAAGACGGGGTGGGTGGGGGGGGGTGGGGGGGGCGTGTTGTGTGTGTCTTATCAAGGTGTATAAAAACCTGCCGAGAAGGAAAGAAGAGGAGGGAGCCAGGCTCTTCTCAAGAGCGTGCACCGAGAGGACCAGAGGAAAGGGGCACAAATGAGAAGGCATGATATTCCAGCCGCACACGAGGAACCAATCTTTGACTGTTGGGGTGATGTATTTTACTGGCTCCAGGCGAGCCTGCTTGAGCAGAGGGCTTGGACCAGATGACCTCCACAGGTCCCTTCCAACCTCCACCCTCCTGCGTGACTCTCTGCTTTGCTTTCACTCCTAAGGCACCTGAACTCAGGCCTGATGCCCGCTGGCAAGGGTGCTGGGACAAGGGACGATCCCAAACTCCTCCCCGAGGATTCAGCACAAAACAACAGCTCCCCACTCCAGAATATCCTATGGCAGACGCAGTCAGAAGAGAGAAAAGATCCTTTTATTGTGGACAGCAACGGTGGGGGCCCAGGAGTCACAGCGGTTCAGCCACTCAAAAGGAATCAGCACCTGCAACGACAGAGTCGGAAAGCTCGCGTAAATCCATCAAGGCAGGGAGAGGCAGGATTTTGTTCCCCTTTCTTTGGGGAACACCGTTTACGAGGAGTTGTTTATGGCCCAGAGGAGAGAGCTGGTGCTGGCATTGACTACGGGGTGGCTCGGGCGCCTTATCCCCATGGGTGATGCCCTTAGAGACCTGCGCGCGTGCAGAGATGCACAGTGCCCCTGTGCCACGCAGCAGGGCTCCGTGGGGAGCCCCTGCGGAGCTGCCGGGGCGCTGTTTCCAAACCCTGCGCAGCACCGGCCCTCGCCGTCCCTTGCCAGCGCGTTGGACTGACTTGGAGCAGTCTTCAGAGCCGGGAAAGATGGGCAGCAGAGCCTGGTACACACCTGGCCTTCCTGACCTTCTGCACCTTCCTGCTTTTTTCCAGGCCCCGTCTTTCTCTCTCTCTCTTCCTTCTTTTCTTTTCTGGCTGGCAATCCCTCTCCTCTGCCCAGGCCTCTGTGCTCTTTCTTTTCTTGCGTCCGTTTTCCGTTTCCTGGGGGGAGCCTGCAAACCTTTCCGTCCCACAGTGCGGTTAGATAGGTAAAGCCAGGACCCACGGGAAGCAGTTCTTGACTGAACCAAAGCTGACTCACGTTACCTTCTTTCCTCCGAAAGGCTCTGTAGTTCTCGTGCGCATCCCAGGGAGGCTGCCGTGGTCTCTGGGGTGCTTGGAGGCAAAGCAACGGGTGCCTAAGAGAGAAATGTTGGCGTTAGCAGGTGGCAAGGGACGCCCTGGAGGAGGAAGCGACTGGTTGCCAAACTGCTACCTTAGCTCTCCAGAGAAGATCCCTTTGGATCTTTCTTCCAAGGGCCTCGCTTTGGAACACAGTGTTCACACGGCTGTGTGACACTCGGTTCATTTGGGGGGGGCCATGCAGCAGGGAGCCTGCGGAGGTCCCTTTGGTGCAATCCCACCTTCTGCGGCGGGAGGCTTTGCTTTTGAAAAGGGATTTTGTAGGTACTTCCCTTGATGAAGCACGTGCCTAAGGCATTTGAGAAACAGCCTGTCCAGTTTTCCTTGCAATGGATCCTTCCGGGGTGGGGTGGGTGGGGGGTTAAAAAGAGCCCACACAAAGCCACAAGAGCTCGAATGCCAGGAAGAGGCACAGCAGCTACGTGGGCTCACGAGGAACTACCCTCCTCCACGAGGCACGTTGTCCCAGTGTTTGTGGAGCTGCCATACCTCTGCCCTTTGCGATCCCGCCACCGTGTCGGCCCCTGCTGCTTTCTGGAGGAGGAGCAGAGAGGGTGGTGCGTCCAGGAGGGCTTTTGCCTGGTGCTCCACCTCTGCTCCGCCTGCAGGGCCACGTTGCTCTTCCAAAGGCAGCTCTGGAAAGCAAAAGCACGTGCAGCCAAGTGACTTCTTGGAAGCGGACAACAGCTAAAGCAAAGCCCACCCGAAGCCCTGCGCCAGCATTCTGCTCAGGCTGTGACAACCCTCAGTCCCTCCTCCTCATACCTGCGGATCTGTCCACGGGCGCTGGCCGCTCCGCAGCCGAGGGACTGGAAAGGCCAGCCATCTCCTCCCCAAAGATTGCACAGTGGTTCTCCATCAGAAACTCCACCAGCACCTTCACCTGCACACATCACGTCCTTGGTTTCAGCGCAGGTGGCTGAAAAGGTGTCAAGCAGCCTTTCCCACTGCTGACCCTTCCCTCTGCGCAGAAGGCTGTGGCTGTGGGGCTGCTCTTCCAGGCAGCCCACCCCACCCCAGCAGCATTTGCTCAAGAGAGGAGGCAGCCAGGGACCTCTGAACAGCCACGCTCTGAGGGGCCGGGAAGGCTGCAGCCGGCTGCTCACTAGAGCGTACCTTCTCAGCCACCTCCAGCATGGCCTCCAGAGGGAGCAGGTCCTCGTTGGCCGGGCTCAGCAGGTTAGGCCCCACGCAGATGGCCAGGTTGCTGCAGCTCATCCTGCTGGCGGACGCGTTGTGGCCGATGTGCTGGAGGAGGGACAGCAGCCGCTTCAGCAGGAGGAGGTTGGCTGCAGGCAACTTCTCGGCCACCCTGAGGGAACAGGAGCACAAGGTTCATAAAGCAGCTGCTGCCCACAGCCGTCCCCAGGCTTACCCAGGAGGGCAGGTGGGAGCCAGCGGCTGTGTTGCGCAGCTTTCCAGGTGCCCTCAGCCAGCGGTCAGGGCTCCTGCTCAACAGGCAGGCTGCTGCCCACACTCACGCTTTCAGCTCTTCAATCTTCTCCTCCTTGCTGGTCTTCTGCATCGCTGCCATCCAGTCCTCGTAGAGGTCTGTCACAAGGAGCTTGGCGGGGATGCTTCGGAGGAAGTCCTGCAACGCCAAGGCCTCCAGGTGAGCCTCGGAACACTCCAGCCCAGCCGGCAGCTCTTCCAGCTGCAGGTCAGAAGCGCTCACCTTCAAGATGACGGCCAGCAGGAGCGCAGGCTGGCTTCCCAGGTCGACGTCCATGCCGCTGTTGAGGGCCTCCTTCAGCTCCCGGAGCGATGTCCCGCTGGCAGCTCTGCGGAATATCCCCTCCGTTGCCGGTCCTTGCTGGTGCAGGATATCCAGCAGCTCCTGCAGGAGACACAGGAGACAGTTGCTTGGCTGAAGAGCTGCCTTCTGACAGCATGTGGCCAGGGCCAACGCCCTGCCCAAGAGCCAGCTGCTGTCCCCCGCCAAGGGGCCGGCACTAGAACCGTGAGCCAGGGGTGAAGAGCCCAATCCCCCATCCCCGCAGCCCCTGGGGACGCTGCCTCTGGAGCAGCCGGAGGGCTGGGGACCCCCTGTCCAGGCTGGCTTACCTCGATGGGCTGGGGCAGCGTGCCGTCCTCCCCGCAGAGGGCTGCCAGGGGCTGGCCAAAGAGCGCCCTGCTGCAGCCGGAGCCTGCCTGCCCTGGCGCCTGGGCAGCGGCCGGGCCCCGCCGCAGAGCAAAGGGCCAGGGCAGCCCCCTCCTCCTCCTCCTCCTCCTGCTGCTGCTCCCTCCTGCTGCAAAGGAAAACAGAGCAAGAGCCTGTCAATGGAGACCGCCAGCCCAGCGCTCCCGGAGCCTGCCCTGCCCTGCCCTGCCCTGCCCTGGCCTGCCCTGCCCTGCCTGCAGCGCGGTGCTGAGCCGTGCGGCGGGACGGGCAGGGAGCCAGCAGCTGCGGCTCAGCGGCTCGGGCTCGGAGGCTCCTGAGAGCCGGCGTGCCACCGGGACAGCCTGGCCCAGCCCTCGCCCTGCCCTCCTCCAAGCCGTGAGCAGCAGCAGAGGCTCCGTGTCCCCGCAGAACCACGTCCAGCGGCCGCTGCCCAGCGGGTGTCCTTGCTTCTCCAGGGGACGTCCTCCCTTGCGGTGCCACACCTGCATGGCGACACTCAAGGGACAAGTGAGCACAGCTCAACCGGTTGCAGGACGTTGCCTTTCTCTCCAAAACTCACCTGGTGAGCGGCAAAGTCCCCCTCCGTTGCTAGATGGGGCCGTCGCAGGCCCTGGCTTGGGACCATCCTGCAAGAACCAGGCTGCATTTAGAGAGCAGCCCCGCCGCACAAAGGGCCACCGGCGAGCTGCCACACAGCACCAGCAGCCTGAGCGCGGCAGAGCTGGGAGCCTCTGCCCTCGCGGGCTCTCTGCCCCGCGGGGCAGGTTTCCTCCCAGCGCTGCCAGCGAGGACGTGCCGGCATTCCTGCTGGCTCCCCAACCCTCTCCGCTCCCCGAGTGGCACCGCGGGACCCTCCCTCCCTCCCTCCCTCCCTCCTGCACAAGCTCACCCCACTCGCTGCACCTCCCTGGCACCCCGGCACAGCCAGAGGCAGGTGAAAGGCAGCCATTCTCACCTCTGCCTGGCCCTCCATCAGCCTCTCCAGGCTCCGGGCGCTGAATGTCCTCCACTGGGCAAGAGGGAAGGAGTGGAAGAAGGTGAGCAGCCGTGCCTCTGCTGCTCGGCTGGAGGAGCAGTGCTGGGGGACAGAGCCCAGGCCAGAGAGACACTCACGGCATGGCGGCGGCTCAACTCCTTCTCCAGTGGCTTGATCGATGGGAGACGGGTCACGCGGGCTGTCTTTGCTCCTTCTGGTGTCCTGTACAGCGGGAAGGGACAGGGAGAGAGCTGGGTGAGCCCCAGGCTGCCTCTTCGCTCCTCTCAGGCAGCTCTGCCTGAGAGCTGCCCGCAGGCACAGGGCCACCTCTCCCCACACTGGGGAGCTGTCATCCCCCATCCGGCTGTGCCTGGAGCATCCCCCCGGCTTACCCCAGCAGTGTGCCCACCCACAGCTCCTTCAGCGCCCGGGAGCTGCAGAAAGAGAGGAGAAAGAGCGTCAGGCCCCGCTGCCCCGCAGCCCGTGGGCAGAGGCGGGCGCCTGCACAGCCCTGCCCCGTGGGGAAGGACACAGGGGCAGGACGAAGCCCCCTGGGGCAGGACAGAGGCGCTGCCCAAGCCCTGGCTCCCTCTGCCCTGCCAGAGCAGCTGCTTTTGCCCTTCCCTTCTGGGGACCACAAGGTGACCAGGGGATGCCGGACGTGGAAATGGCCCTGTCCCTCCCTGCCGGCGTGCTGCCCGCTCCCTGCCCAGGCTCTGCACGCAGGGCGGAGGCCATTCACAGCCTGGCCTGGGCAGGCTTGGGAACCTCTCCTGCCCTGCCGTGGGACGTGGCACCACGACTCACCCGAAAGTGGCAACACAGGAGCCGGTGGGCCAGGTGAGGATGACGGAGGTCCTGCCCTCATCGCAGCCTTCCTCCTCCTCCTCCTCCTCCTCTTCTTCCTCCCCCGCTGCCTCCTTCCCGCCGCTCAGCACCCACAGCTGGTCCAGGGCCAGGCGGAGCTGTGGGCGCACGGTGGTGCCGCCACGTCTGCAGAGAGGAGAGGCAGGCAGAGAGCTGGAGGTGGCCTCCTTGGGGTCCCCCCGGGCAGAGCCCTGTCCCCCACCTGCCCTTGGGACGGACACAGGGGCATCCAGCACCAAGGTGCCGGGGCCTGGGGCTGGTGCCAGGCTGTCCCTGCCCTGGGCCCAGGGCCAGGGCTGGGGGAAAGGCAGCTGGGCTCTGGGGGTCTTACTGCAACTTGGCGATGACCAGCTCCTCCTGGAGGAGGAGAAGGCGCCTCTCGCTCCTCTTGCGGCCCCGGCTCAGCCGCACGTCCGTGCTCAGCACCGCCTCGGCATCGGTGAGAGCCTCCCTGCAGAGCAGAGAGCGGCGGGAATGAGGAAGGCAACTGCTGCGGCACCCGGCCCAGCCCGCCTCTCCCCGACCCCCAGGGAGAGCCCACCTGGAGCCGCAGCAGCAGTTGGCCTGGCCCATCCTGCCCGGGACAGGAGGACCCTCGCCGTGCACCAGGGACGCGGCCCAGCCGGCGACAGCGAGGCTGGGAAGCGGGGTGCTGGTGCCGGTGCCGGGGCAGCGCTGCTCGGCCAGACCCTGCCTCCTCCCAGCGCTGCTCTGTGCCAGCACAGCTCCGTCCTGCTGTCTCTGGTGGCTGTTGGCTCCAAGTGACCAACATTCCGACCCCAACGGAAAGTGGGAGGGGCCCTGGGGGGGCCCTGGCGTGGGGGTTCTCTCCACTACGGCCATGTCTGCCTTGCGCTGGGGAGCCCAGAGCAGGACGCAGCGGAGGGGAAGGACCACCGCCCTCCACCTGCTGCCAATGCTTTGCCTAGTGCAGCCCACGATGCCGGTAGCCGCCGCTGCCCCAAGGGCACTTTGCCGCCTCCAAATTGGTCAACTGGGGCTCCACCACGCCCCCAGGTGTCTGCACAGCTGCATTGCAGCCGGGTGTCCCCCAGCATCTACCCATGCAAGGGCTTCTTCCTCCTCGGGTGCAGCACTTGGCTCTTCCCCTTGTCGAACTGCAGGAGATTCCTTGGCAGCCCCTTCCTCCCGCCTGGCTGGAGGTGTCTGGCTGAACTGTTGATACTGAGCAATGCCTGGATTCAAATAGAAGCGAGTTCTTGAGAGAGTGAAACCCCTGGCCTTTTCAGGAAAAATGCAGGAAATCAGAGACTTTTACAAAAGGATCTTTTGGCTATTTTACACGCCAGCCAGAAACAGCGTGGGGTGCAGGGGTTCATGCTCTAAGGGCAATTTCGCACGTTGGGAAAAGGGCTCGCAAAGCACTCTTCTGGGCAGCAAGTCACACACCCTGGGCGAGGCTGGGATTGGAGAGCCTGGGAGGCTCTCCGGGGTCCCAGCTTTCCCGCAGGGCGGACTGTTGTGGCTGCTGCCTGTTCTTTCCTGCAATGCTGACTGCAGCCACCTGGTGGGGCTGTCCGTGGGAAGGGCGCCAGAGCTGAGAAAGGCCCTGGGAGAGGGGGGAGACAAGCTCTTCTCCAGAGGTTTGCCAGCAGCTCTCCAGAGCATCCCTTTTCATCTCACCCCTGAGAGGCTCTGTGTGACCAGGGAAGGTGCCCCTTGGTGCAATGGATGAGGCCCTGCAGGGCTCCCATCAGGGTCCTTTGGCCTACCCATCCTCCAGCCACCACTCCAGGGGCTGGGGGTCTCAGGTAGGTCCCCAGCCGACGTCTCAGCTACCCAGGGATATGGAAAACAGGGAAAGACTCGTTTACAGAAGTTGTTCAGATTAACAGCACGTCCCTTCTCCCCGGGGAAGGTGTTACGCACCTGGGGATTGTGTGTAAATACTCACCGCCCGGGTTTGTCTTCATGACGGTCTTAATGCTCTTTTAAAACGACGCTGTTGTCTTGTGCAGTGTTGTGCAGTGCTGTGGAACAGGTTTCCGAAAGCGTGCCACATTGGCCTATTTCAAACCGAGGGGCATTTCCGTCAAGAGCACCAGCTCGGCTTTTGGCAGCCCAACCTCCTTGTGCTTTTCACTTTGCCAACCAGGAACAAGGTAACCCCCTCTCGAACAAGCCCTGTCTTCACCGAGTGCCATATTTAAAAGTTGTACAGTCCTATAAAGCCTTCAGAACAAGTCTGTTGGGCTTTGGGTGTCGGTGTAGGGTAGCTAGCAACTCTGTAACCGCCGTAACATGTTTCAATGTCTGCAACTGAAACAACGCCTGCTTCCTATTACAGGAACAGAAGCTTACGGGTTTGTTGTTAGCAGGCACAAATGGGAAAGGCAAGGTAAACAAGGCAGGCCCGAAGGCACAAACCCCTAGCCTTCGGCTTTCTGCTTCTCAGGGGGTTATTAACAGCAGCGTTTTCTCCCCCTCGTCACATGCAGTTCAGTGTCTCGGCTTGGTTCAAGTGCAGTCGCACGTGAGGCTCATGAGGTAACCTAGATGAAGACCGATGTCTCAAATTTCTTCTTGGAGACGGAGGCCTTCCAAAAGTTTCCAAGAGAGGACCAGTGGAAATTCTCCTTCTGGTTGCCATGTGAGGAGAGGCTGAGAGAGCTGGCACTCCTCAGCTGGGGGAAGGGAAGATGGGGTGGGTGGGGGGGGTGGGGGGGGCGTGTTGTGTGTGTCTTATCAAGGTGTATAAAAACCTGCCGAGAAGGAAAGAAGAGGAGGGAGCCAGGCTCTTCTCAAGAGCGTGCACCGAGAGGACCAGAGGAAAGGGGCACAAATGAGAAGGCATGATATTCCAGCCGCACACGAGGAACCAATCTTTGACTGTTGGGGTGATGTATTTTACTGGCTCCAGGCGAGCCTGCTTGAGCAGAGGGCTTGGACCAGATGACCTCCACAGGTCCCTTCCAACCTCCACCCTCCTGCGTGACTCTCTGCTTTGCTTTCACTCCTAAGGCACCTGAACTCAGGCCTGATGCCCGCTGGCAAGGGTGCTGGGACAAGGGACGATCCCAAACTCCTCCCCGAGGATTCAGCACAAAACAACAGCTCCCCACTCCAGAATATCCTATGGCAGACGCAGTCAGAAGAGAGAAAAGATCCTTTTATTGTGGACAGCAACGGTGGGGGCCCAGGAGTCACAGCGGTTCAGCCGCTCAAAAGGAATCAGCACCTGCAACGACAGAGTCGGAAAGCTCGCGTAAATCCATCAAGGCAGGGAGAGGCAGGATTTTGTTCCCCTTTCTTTGGGGAACACCGTTTACGAGGAGTTGTTTATGGCCCAGAGGAGAGAGCTGGTGCTGGCATTGACTACGGGGTGGCTCGGGCGCCTTATCCCCATGGGTGATGCCCTTAGAGACCTGCGCGCGTGCAGAGATGCACAGTGCCCCTGTGCCACGCAGCAGGGCTCCGTGGGGAGCCCCTGCGGAGCTGCCGGGGAGCTGTTTCCAAACCCTGCGCAGCACCGGCCCTCGCCGTCCCTTGCCAGCGCGTTGGACTGACTTGGAGCAGTCTTCAGAGCCGGGAAAGATGGGCAGCAGAGCCTGGTACACACCTGGCCTTCCTGACCTTCTGCACCTTCCTGCTTTTTTCCAGGCCCCGTCTTTCTCTCTCTCTCTTCCTTCTTTTCTTTTCTGGCTGGCAATCCCTCTCCTCTGCCCAGGCCTCTGTGCTCTTTCTTTTCTTGCGTCCGTTTTCCGTTTCCTGGGGGGAGCCTGCAAACCTTTCCGTCCCACAGTGCGGTTAGATAGGTAAAGCCAGGACCCACGGGAAGCAGTTCTTGACTGAACCAAAGCTGACTCACGTTACCTTCTTTCCTCCGAAAGGCTCTGTAGTTCTCGTGCGCATCCCAGGGAGGCTGCCGTGGTCTCTGGGGTGCTTGGAGGCAAAGCAACGGGTGCCTAAGAGAGAAATGTTGGCGTTAGCAGGTGGCAAGGGACGCCCTGGAGGAGGAAGCGACTGGTTGCCAAACTGCTACCTTAGCTCTCCAGAGAAGATCCCTTTGGATCTTTCTTCCAAGGGCCTCGCTTTGGAACACAGTGTTCACACGGCTGTGTGACACTCGGTTCATTTGGGGGGGGCCATGCAGCAGGGAGCCTGCGGAGGTCCCTTTGGTGCAATCCCACCTTCTGCGGCGGGAGGCTTTGCTTTTGAAAAGGGATTTTGTAGGTACTTCCCTTGATGAAGCACGTGCCTAAGGCATTTGAGAAACAGCCTGTCCAGTTTTCCTTGCAATGGGTCCTTCCGGGGTGGGGTGGGTGGGGGGTTAAAAAGAGCCCACACAAAGCCACAAGAGCTCGAATGCCAGGAAGAGGCACAGCAGCTACGTGGGCTCACGAGGAACTACCCTCCTCCACGAGGCACGTTGTCCCAGTGTTTGTGGAGCTGCCATACCTCTGCCCTTTGCGATCCCGCCACCGTGTCGGCCCCTGCTGCTTTCTGGAGGAGGAGCAGAGAGGGTGGTGCGTCCAGGAGGGCTTTTGCCTGGTGCTCCACCTCTGCTCCGCCTGCAGGGCCACGTTGCTCTTCCAAAGGCAGCTCTGGAAAGCAAAAGCACGTGCAGCCAAGTGACTTCTTGGAAGCGGACAACAGCTAAAGCAAAGCCCACCCGAAGCCCTGCGCCAGCATTCTGCTCAGGCTGTGACAACCCTCAGTCCCTCCTCCTCATACCTGCGGATCTGTCCACGGGCGCTGGCCGCTCCGCAGCCGAGGGACTGGAAAGGCCAGCCATCTCCTCCCCAAAGATTGCACAGTGGTTCTCCATCAGAAACTCCACCAGCACCTTCACCTGCACACATCACGTCCTTGGTTTCAGCGCAGGTGGCTGAAAAGGTGTCAAGCAGCCTTTCCCACTGCTGACCCTTCCCTCTGCGCAGAAGGCTGTGGCTGTGGGGCTGCTCTTCCAGGCAGCCCACCCCACCCCAGCAGCATTTGCTCAAGAGAGGAGGCAGCCAGGGACCTCTGAACAGCCACGCTCTGAGGGGCCGGGAAGGCTGCAGCCGGCTGCTCACTAGAGCGTACCTTCTCAGCCACCTCCAGCATGGCCTCCAGAGGGAGCAGGTCCTCGTTGGCCGGGCTCAGCAGGTTAGGCCCCACGCAGATGGCCAGGTTGCTGCAGCTCATCCTGCTGGCGGACGCGTTGTGGCCGATGTGCTGGAGGAGGGACAGCAGCCGCTTCAGCAGGAGGAGGTTGGCTGCAGGCAACTTCTCGGCCACCCTGAGGGAACAGGAGCACAAGGTTCATAAAGCAGCTGCTGCCCACAGCCGTCCCCAGGCTTACCCAGGAGGGCAGGTGGGAGCCAGCGGCTGTGTTGCGCAGCTTTCCAGGTGCCCTCAGCCAGCGGTCAGGGCTCCTGCTCAACAGGCAGGCTGCTGCCCACACTCACGCTTTCAGCTCTTCAATCTTCTCCTCCTTGCTGGTCTTCTGCATCGCTGCCATCCAGTCCTCGTAGAGGTCTGTCACAAGGAGCTTGGCGGGGATGCTTCGGAGGAAGTCCTGCAACGCCAAGGCCTCCAGGTGAGCCTCGGAACACTCCAGCCCAGCCGGCAGCTCTTCCAGCTGCAGGTCAGAAGCGCTCACCTTCAAGATGACGGCCAGCAGGAGCGCAGGCTGGCTTCCCAGGTCGACGTCCATGCCGCTGTTGAGGGCCTCCTTCAGCTCCCGGAGCGATGTCCCGCTGGCAGCTCTGCGGAATATCCCCTCCGTTGCCGGTCCTTGCTGGTGCAGGATATCCAGCAGCTCCTGCAGGAGACACAGGAGACAGTTGCTTGGCTGAAGAGCTGCCTTCTGACAGCGGTGGCCAGGGCCAACGCCCTGCCCAAGAGCCAGCTGCTGTCCCCCGCCAAGGGGCCGGCACTAGAACCGTGAGCCAGGGGTGAAGAGCCCAATCCCCCATCCCCGCAGCCCCTGGGGACGCTGCCTCTGGAGCAGCCGGAGGGCTGGGGACCCCCTGTCCAGGCTGGCTTACCTCGATGGGCTGGGGCAGCGTGCCGTCCTCCCCGCAGAGGGCTGCCAGGGGCTGGCCAAAGAGCGCCCTGCTGCAGCCGGAGCCTGCCTGCCCTGGCGCCTGGGCAGCGGCCGGGCCCCGCCGCAGAGCAAAGGGCCAGGGCAGCCCCCTCCTCCTCCTCCTCCTCCTCCTCCTGCTGCTGCTCCCTCCTGCTGCAAAGGAAAACAGAGCAAGAGCCTGTCAATGGAGACCGCCAGCCCAGCGCTCCCGGAGCCTGCCCTGCCCTGCCCTGGCCTGGCCTGCCCTGCCCTGCCCTGCCTGCAGCGCGGTGCTGAGCAGTGCGGCGGGACGGGCAGGGAGCCAGCAGCTGCGGCTCAGCGGCTCGGGCTCGGAGGCTCCTGAGAGCCGGCGTGCCACCGGGACAGCCTGGCCCAGCCCTCGCCCTGCCCTCCTCCAAGCCGTGAGCAGCAGCAGAGGCTCCGTGTCCCCGCAGAACCACGTCCAGCGGCCGCTGCCCAGCGGGTGTCCTTGCTTCTCCAGGGGACGTCCTCCCTTGCGGTGCCACACCTGCATGGCGACACTCAAGGGACAAGTGAGCACAGCTCAACCGGTTGCAGGACGTTGCCTTTCTCTCCAAAACTCACCTGGTGAGCGGCAAAGTCCCCCTCCGTTGCTAGATGGGGCCGTCGCAGGCCCTGGCTTGGGACCATCCTGCAAGAACCAGGCTGCATTTAGAGAGCAGCCCCGCCGCACAAAGGGCCACCGGCGAGCTGCCACACAGCACCAGCAGCCTGAGCGCGGCAGAGCTGGGAGCCTCTGCCCTCGCGGGCTCTCTGCCCCGCGGGGCAGGTTTCCTCCCAGCGCTGCCAGCGAGGACGTGCCAGCATTCCTGCTGGCTCCCCAACCCTCTCCGCTCCCCGAGTGGCACCGCGGGACCCTCCCTCCCTCCCTCCCTCCCTCCTGCACAAGCTCACCCCACTCGCTGCACCTCCCTGGCACCCCGGCACAGCCAGAGGCAGGTGAAAGGCAGCCATTCTCACCTCTGCCTGGCCCTCCATCAGCCTCTCCAGGCTCCGGGCGCTGAATGTCCTCCACTGGGCAAGAGGGAAGGAGTGGAAGAAGGTGAGCAGCCGTGCCTCTGCTGCTCGGCTGGAGGAGCAGTGCTGGGGGACAGAGCCCAGGCCAGAGAGACACTCACGGCATGGCGGCGGCTCAACTCCTTCTCCAGTGGCTTGATCGATGGGAGACGGGTCACGCGGGCTGTCTTTGCTCCTTCTGGTGTCCTGTACAGCGGGAAGGGACAGGGAGAGAGCTGGGTGAGCCCCAGGCTGCCTCTTCGCTCCTCTCAGGCAGCTCTGCCTGAGAGCTGCCCGCAGGCACAGGGCCACCTCTCCCCACACTGGGGAGCTGTCATCCCCCATCCGGCTGTGCCTGGAGCATCCCCCCGGCTTACCCCAGCAGTGTGCCCACCCACAGCTCCTTCAGCGCCCGGGAGCTGCAGAAAGAGAGGAGAAAGAGCGTCAGGCCCCGCTGCCCCGCAGCCCGTGGGCAGAGGCGGGCGCCTGCACAGCCCTGCCCCGTGGGGAAGGACACAGGGGCAGGACGAAGCCCCCTGGGGCAGGACAGAGGCGCTGCCCAAGCCCTGGCTCCCTCTGCCCTGCCAGAGCAGCTGCTTTTGCCCTTCCCTTCTGGGGACCACAAGGTGACCAGGGGATGCCGGACGTGGAAATGGCCCTGTCCCTCCCTGCCGGCGTGCTGCCCGCTCCCTGCCCAGGCTCTGCACGCAGGGCGGAGGCCATTCACAGCCTGGCCTGGGCAGGCTTGGGAACCTCTCCTGCCCTGCCGTGGGACGTGGCACCACGACTCACCCGAAAGTGGCAACACAGGAGCCGGTGGGCCAGGTGAGGATGATGGAGGTCCTGCCCTCATCGCAGCCTTCCTCCTCCTCCTCCTCCTCCTCTTCTTCCTCCCCCGCTGCCTCCTTCCCGCCGCTCAGCACCCACAGCTGGTCCAGGGCCAGGCGGAGCTGTGGGCGCACGGTGGTGCCGCCACGTCTGCAGAGAGGAGAGGCAGGCAGAGAGCTGGAGGTGGCCTCCTTGGGGTCCCCCCGGGCAGAGCCCTGTCCCCCACCTGCCCTTGGGACGGACACAGGGGCATCCAGCACCAAGGTGCCGGGGCCTGGGGCTGGTGCCAGGCTGTCCCTGCCCTGGGCCCAGGGCCAGGGCTGGGGGAAAGGCAGCTGGGCTCTGGGGGTCTTACTGCAACTTGGCGATGACCAGCTCCTCCTGGAGGAGGAGAAGGCGCCTCTCGCTCCTCTTGCGGCCCCGGCTCAGCCGCACGTCCGTGCTCAGCACCGCCTCGGCATCGGTGAGAGCCTCCCTGCAGAGCAGAGAGCGGCGGGAATGAGGAAGGCAACTGCTGCGGCACCCGGCCCAGCCCGCCTCTCCCCGACCCCCAGGGAGAGCCCACCTGGAGCCGCAGCAGCAGTTGGCCTGGCCCATCCTGCCCGGGACAGGAGGACCCTCGCCGTGCACCAGGGACGCGGCCCAGCCGGCGACAGCGAGGCTGGGAAGCGGGGTGCTGGTGCCGGTGCCGGGGCAGCGCTGCTCGGCCAGACCCTGCCTCCTCCCAGCGCTGCTCTGTGCCAGCACAGCTCCGTCCTGCTGTCTCTGGTGGCTGTTGGCTCCAAGTGACCAACATTCCGACCCCAACGGAAAGTGGGAGGGGCCCTGGGGGGGCCCTGGCGTGGGGGTTCTCTCCACTACGGCCATGTCTGCCTTGCGCTGGGGAGCCCAGAGCAGGACGCAGCGGAGGGGAAGGACCACCGCCCTCCACCTGCTGCCAATGCTTTGCCTAGTGCAGCCCACGATGCCGGTAGCCGCCGCTGCCCCAAGGGCACTTTGCCGCCTCCAAATTGGTCAACTGGGGCTCCACCACGCCCCCAGGTGTCTGCACAGCTGCATTGCAGCCGGGTGTCCCCCAGCATCTACCCATGCAAGGGCTTCTTCCTCCTCGGGTGCAGCACTTGGCTCTTCCCCTTGTCGAACTGCAGGAGATTCCTTGGCAGCCCCTTCCTCCCGCCTGGCTGGAGGTGTCTGGCTGAACTGTTGATACTGAGCAATGCCTGGATTCAAATAGAAGCGAGTTCTTGAGAGAGTGAAACCCCTGGCCTTTTCAGGAAAAATGCAGGAAATCAGAGACATTGACAAAAGGATCTTTTGGCTATTTTACACGCCAGCCAGAAACAGCGTGGGGTGCAGGGGTTCATGCTCTAAGGGCAATTTCGCACGTTGGGAAAAGGGCTCGCAAAGCACTCTTCTGGGCAGCAAGTCACACACCCTGGGCGAGGCTGGGATTGGAGAGCCTGGGAGGCTCTCCGGGGTCCCAGCTTTCCCGCAGGGCGGACTGTTGTGGCTGCTGCCTGTTCTTTCCTGCAATGCTGACTGCAGCCACCTGGTGGGGCTGTCCGTGGGAAGGGCGCCAGAGCTGAGAAAGGCCCTGGGAGAGGGGGGAGACAAGCTCTTCTCCAGAGGTTTGCCAGCAGCTCTCCAGAGCATCCCTTTTCATCTCACCCCTGAGAGGCTCTGTGTGACCAGGGAAGGTGCCCCTTGGTGCAATGGATGAGGCCCTGCAGGGCTCCCATCAGGGTCCTTTGGCCTACCCATCCTCCAGCCACCACTCCAGGGGCTGGGGGTCTCAGGTAGGTCCCCAGCCGACGTCTCAGCTACCCAGGGATATGGAAAACAGGGAAAGACTCGTTTACAGAAGTTGTTCAGATTAACAGCACGTCCCTTCTCCCCGGGGAAGGTGTTACGCACCTGGGGATTGTGTGTAAATACTCACCGCCCGGGTTTGTCTTCATGACGGTCTTAATGCTCTTTTAAAACGACGCTGTTGTCTTGTGCAGTGTTGTGCAGTGCTGTGGAACAGGTTTCCGAAAGCGTGCCACATTGGCCTATTTCAAACCGAGGGGCATTTCCGTCAAGAGCACCAGCTCGGCTTTTGGCAGCCCAACCTCCTTGTGCTTTTCACTTTGCCAACCAGGAACAAGGTAACCCCCTCTCGAACAAGCCCTGTCTTCACCGAGTGCCATATTTAAAAGTTGTACAGTCCTATAAAGCCTTCAGAACAAGTCTGTTGGGCTTTGGGTGTCGGTGTAGGGTAGCTAGCAACTCTGTAACCGCCGTAACATGTTTCAATGTCTGCAACTGAAACAACGCCTGCTTCCTATTACAGGAACAGAAGCTTACGGGTTTGTTGTTAGCAGGCACAAATGGGAAAGGCAAGGTAAACAAGGCAGGCCCGAAGGCACAAACCCCTAGCCTTCGGCTTTCTGCTTCTCAGGGGGTTATTAACAGCAGCGTTTTCTCCCCCTCGTCACATGCAGTTCAGTGTCTCGGCTTGGTTCAAGTGCAGTCGCACGTGAGGCTCATGAGGTAACCTAGATGAAGACCGATGTCTCAAATTTCTTCTTGGAGACGGAGGCCTTCCAAAAGTTTCCAAGAGAGGACCAGTGGAAATTCTCCTTCTGGTTGCCATGTGAGGAGAGGCTGAGAGAGCTGGCACTCCTCAGCTGGGGGAAGGGAAGACGGGGTGGGGGGGGGGGGTGGGGGGGGCGTGTTGTGTGTGTCTTATCAAGGTGTATAAAAACCTGCCGAGAAGGAAAGAAGAGGAGGGAGCCAGGCTCTTCTCAAGAGCGTGCACCGAGAGGACCAGAGGAAAGGGGCACAAATGAGAAGGCATGATATTCCAGCCGCACACGAGGAACCAATCTTTGACTGTTGGGGTGATGTATTTTACTGGCTCCAGGCGAGCCTGCTTGAGCAGAGGGCTTGGACCAGATGACCTCCACAGGTCCCTTCCAACCTCCACCCTCCTGCGTGACTCTCTGCTTTGCTTTCACTCCTAAGGCACCTGAACTCAGGCCTGATGCCCGCTGGCAAGGGTGCTGGGACAAGGGACGATCCCAAACTCCTCCCCGAGGATTCAGCACAAAACAACAGCTCCCCACTCCAGAATATCCTATGGCAGACGCAGTCAGAAGAGAGAAAAGATCCTTTTATTGTGGACAGCAACGGTGGGGGCCCAGGAGTCACAGCGGTTCAGCCGCTCAAAAGGAATCAGCACCTGCAACGACAGAGTCGGAAAGCTCGCGTAAATCCATCAAGGCAGGGAGAGGCAGGATTTTGTTCCCCTTTCTTTGGGGAACACCGTTTACGAGGAGTTGTTTATGGCCCAGAGGAGAGAGCTGGTGCTGGCATTGACTACGGGGTGGCTCGGGCGCCTTATCCCCATGGGTGATGCCCTTAGAGACCTGCGCGCGTGCAGAGATGCACAGTGCCCCTGTGCCACGCAGCAGGGCTCCGTGGGGAGCCCCTGCGGAGCTGCCGGGGAGCTGTTTCCAAACCCTGCGCAGCACCGGCCCTCGCCGTCCCTTGCCAGCGCGTTGGACTGACTTGGAGCAGTCTTCAGAGCCGGGAAAGATGGGCAGCAGAGCCTGGTACACACCTGGCCTTCCTGACCTTCTGCACCTTCCTGCTTTTTTCCAGGCCCCGTCTTTCTCTCTCTCTCTTCCTTCTTTTCTTTTCTGGCTGGCAATCCCTCTCCTCTGCCCAGGCCTCTGTGCTCTTTCTTTTCTTGCGTCCGTTTTCCGTTTCCTGGGGGGAGCCTGCAAACCTTTCCGTCCCACAGTGCGGTTAGATAGGTAAAGCCAGGACCCACGGGAAGCAGTTCTTGACTGAACCAAAGCTGACTCACGTTACCTTCTTTCCTCCGAAAGGCTCTGTAGTTCTCGTGCGCATCCCAGGGAGGCTGCCATGGTCTCTGGGGTGCTTGGAGGCAAAGCAACGGGTGCCTAAGAGAGAAATGTTGGCGTTAGCAGGTGGCAAGGGACGCCCTGGAGGAGGAAGCGACTGGTTGCCAAACTGCTACCTTAGCTCTCCAGAGAAGATCCCTTTGGATCTTTCTTCCAAGGGCCTCGCTTTGGAACACAGTGTTCACACGGCTGTGTGACACTCGGTTCATTTGGGGGGGGCCATGCAGCAGGGAGCCTGCGGAGGTCCCTTTGGTGCAATCCCACCTTCTGCGGCGGGAGGCTTTGCTTTTGAAAAGGGATTTTGTAGGTACTTCCCTTGATGAAGCACGTGCCTAAGGCATTTGAGAAACAGCCTGTCCAGTTTTCCTTGCAATGGGTCCTTCCGGGGTGGGGTGGGTGGGGGGTTAAAAAGAGCCCACACAAAGCCACAAGAGCTCGAATGCCAGGAAGAGGCACAGCAGCTACGTGGGCTCACGAGGAACTACCCTCCTCCACGAGGCACGTTGTCCCAGTGTTTGTGGAGCTGCCATACCTCTGCCCTTTGCGATCCCGCCACCGTGTCGGCCCCTGCTGCTTTCTGGAGGAGGAGCAGAGAGGGTGGTGCGTCCAGGAGGGCTTTTGCCTGGTGCTCCACCTCTGCTCCGCCTGCAGGGCCACGTTGCTCTTCCAAAGGCAGCTCTGGAAAGCAAAAGCACGTGCAGCCAAGTGACTTCTTGGAAGCGGACAACAGCTAAAGCAAAGCCCACCCGAAGCCCTGCGCCAGCATTCTGCTCAGGCTGTGACAACCCTCAGTCCCTCCTCCTCATACCTGCGGATCTGTCCACGGGCGCTGGCCGCTCCGCAGCCGAGGGACTGGAAAGGCCAGCCATCTCCTCCCCAAAGATTGCACAGTGGTTCTCCATCAGAAACTCCACCAGCACCTTCACCTGCACACATCACGTCCTTGGTTTCAGCGCAGGTGGCTGAAAAGGTGTCAAGCAGCCTTTCCCACTGCTGACCCTTCCCTCTGCGCAGAAGGCTGTGGCTGTGGGGCTGCTCTTCCAGGCAGCCCACCCCACCCCAGCAGCATTTGCTCAAGAGAGGAGGCAGCCAGGGACCTCTGAACAGCCACGCTCTGAGGGGCCGGGAAGGCTGCAGCCGGCTGCTCACTAGAGCGTACCTTCTCAGCCACCTCCAGCATGGCCTCCAGAGGGAGCAGGTCCTCGTTGGCCGGGCTCAGCAGGTTAGGCCCCACGCAGATGGCCAGGTTGCTGCAGCTCATCCTGCTGGCGGACGCGTTGTGGCCGATGTGCTGGAGGAGGGACAGCAGCCGCTTCAGCAGGAGGAGGTTGGCTGCAGGCAACTTCTCGGCCACCCTGAGGGAACAGGAGCACAAGGTTCATAAAGCAGCTGCTGCCCACAGCCGTCCCCAGGCTTACCCAGGAGGGCAGGTGGGAGCCAGCGGCTGTGTTGCGCAGCTTTCCAGGTGCCCTCAGCCAGCGGTCAGGGCTCCTGCTCAACAGGCAGGCTGCTGCCCACACTCACGCTTTCAGCTCTTCAATCTTCTCCTCCTTGCTGGTCTTCTGCATCGCTGCCATCCAGTCCTCGTAGAGGTCTGTCACAAGGAGCTTGGCGGGGATGCTTCGGAGGAAGTCCTGCAACGCCAAGGCCTCCAGGTGAGCCTCGGAACACTCCAGCCCAGCCGGCAGCTCTTCCAGCTGCAGGTCAGAAGCGCTCACCTTCAAGATGACGGCCAGCAGGAGCGCAGGCTGGCTTCCCAGGTCGACGTCCATGCCGCTGTTGAGGGCCTCCTTCAGCTCCCGGAGCGATGTCCCGCTGGCAGCTCTGCGGAATATCCCCTCCGTTGCCGGTCCTTGCTGGTGCAGGATATCCAGCAGCTCCTGCAGGAGACACAGGAGACAGTTGCTTGGCTGAAGAGCTGCCTTCTGACAGCGGTGGCCAGGGCCAACGCCCTGCCCAAGAGCCAGCTGCTGTCCCCCGCCAAGGGGCCGGCACTAGAACCGTGAGCCAGGGGTGAAGAGCCCAATCCCCCATCCCCGCAGCCCCTGGGGACGCTGCCTCTGGAGCAGCCGGAGGGCTGGGGACCCCCTGTCCAGGCTGGCTTACCTCGATGGGCTGGGGCAGCGTGCCGTCCTCCCCGCAGAGGGCTGCCAGGGGCTGGCCAAAGAGCGCCCTGCTGCAGCCGGAGCCTGCCTGCCCTGGCGCCTGGGCAGCGGCCGGGCCCCGCCGCAGAGCAAAGGGCCAGGGCAGCCCCCTCCTCCTCCTCCTCCTCCTGCTGCTGCTCCCTCCTGCTGCAAAGGAAAACAGAGCAAGAGCCTGTCAATGGAGACCGCCAGCCCAGCGCTCCCGGAGCCTGCCCTGCCCTGCCCTGGCCTGGCCTGCCCTGCCCTGCCCTGCCTGCAGCGCGGTGCTGAGCAGTGCGGCGGGACGGGCAGGGAGCCAGCAGCTGCGGCTCAGCGGCTCGGGCTCGGAGGCTCCTGAGAGCCGGCGTGCCACCGGGACAGCCTGGCCCAGCCCTCGCCCTGCCCTCCTCCAAGCCGTGAGCAGCAGCAGAGGCTCCGTGTCCCCGCAGAACCACGTCCAGCGGCCGCTGCCCAGCGGGTGTCCTTGCTTCTCCAGGGGACGTCCTCCCTTGCGGTGCCACACCTGCATGGCGACACTCAAGGGACAAGTGAGCACAGCTCAACCGGTTGCAGGACGTTGCCTTTCTCTCCAAAACTCACCTGGTGAGCGGCAAAGTCCCCCTCCGTTGCTAGATGGGGCCGTCGCAGGCCCTGGCTTGGGACCATCCTGCAAGAACCAGGCTGCATTTAGAGAGCAGCCCCGCCGCACAAAGGGCCACCGGCGAGCTGCCACACAGCACCAGCAGCCTGAGCGCGGCAGAGCTGGGAGCCTCTGCCCTCGCGGGCTCTCTGCCCCGCGGGGCAGGTTTCCTCCCAGCGCTGCCAGCGAGGACGTGCCGGCATTCCTGCTGGCTCCCCAACCCTCTCCGCTCCCCGAGTGGCACCGCGGGACCCTCCCTCCCTCCCTCCCTCCCTCCTGCACAAGCTCACCCCACTCGCTGCACCTCCCTGGCACCCCGGCACAGCCAGAGGCAGGTGAAAGGCAGCCATTCTCACCTCTGCCTGGCCCTCCATCAGCCTCTCCAGGCTCCGGGCGCTGAATGTCCTCCACTGGGCAAGAGGGAAGGAGTGGAAGAAGGTGAGCAGCCGTGCCTCTGCTGCTCGGCTGGAGGAGCAGTGCTGGGGGACAGAGCCCAGGCCAGAGAGACACTCACGGCATGGCGGCGGCTCAACTCCTTCTCCAGTGGCTTGATCGATGGGAGACGGGTCACGCGGGCTGTCTTTGCTCCTTCTGGTGTCCTGTACAGCGGGAAGGGACAGGGAGAGAGCTGGGTGAGCCCCAGGCTGCCTCTTCGCTCCTCTCAGGCAGCTCTGCCTGAGAGCTGCCCGCAGGCACAGGGCCACCTCTCCCCACACTGGGGAGCTGTCATCCCCCATCCGGCTGTGCCTGGAGCATCCCCCCGGCTTACCCCAGCAGTGTGCCCACCCACAGCTCCTTCAGCGCCCGGGAGCTGCAGAAAGAGAGGAGAAAGAGCGTCAGGCCCCGCTGCCCCGCAGCCCGTGGGCAGAGGCGGGCGCCTGCACAGCCCTGCCCCGTGGGGAAGGACACAGGGGCAGGACGAAGCCCCCTGGGGCAGGACAGAGGCGCTGCCCAAGCCCTGGCTCCCTCTGCCCTGCCAGAGCAGCTGCTTTTGCCCTTCCCTTCTGGGGACCACAAGGTGACCAGGGCATGCCGGACGTGGAAATGGCCCTGTCCCTCCCTGCCGGCGTGCTGCCCGCTCCCTGCCCAGGCTCTGCACGCAGGGCGGAGGCCATTCACAGCCTGGCCTGGGCAGGCTTGGGAACCTCTCCTGCCCTGCCGTGGGACGTGGCACCACGACGCACCCGAAAGTGGCAACACAGGAGCCGGTGGGCCAGGTGAGGATGACGGAGGTCCTGCCCTCATCGCAGCCTTCCTCCTCCTCCTCCTCCTCTTCTTCCTCCCCCGCTGCCTCCTTCCCGCCGCTCAGCACCCACAGCTGGTCCAGGGCCAGGCGGAGCTGTGGGCGCACGGTGGTGCCGCCACGTCTGCAGAGAGGAGAGGCAGGCAGAGAGCTGGAGGTGGCCTCCTTGGGGTCCCCCCGGGCAGAGCCCTGTCCCCCACCTGCCCTTGGGACGGACACAGGGGCATCCAGCACCAAGGTGCCGGGGCCTGGGGCTGGTGCCAGGCTGTCCCTGCCCTGGGCCCAGGGCCAGGGCTGGGGGAAAGGCAGCTGGGCTCTGGGGGTCTTACTGCAACTTGGCGATGACCAGCTCCTCCTGGAGGAGGAGAAGGCGCCTCTCGCTCCTCTTGCGGCCCCGGCTCAGCCGCACGTCCGTGCTCAGCACCGCCTCGGCATCGGTGAGAGCCTCCCTGCAGAGCAGAGAGCGGCGGGAATGAGGAAGGCAACTGCTGCGGCACCCGGCCCAGCCCGCCTCTCCCCGACCCCCAGGGAGAGCCCACCTGGAGCCGCAGCAGCAGTTGGCCTGGCCCATCCTGCCCGGGACAGGAGGACCCTCGCCGTGCACCAGGGACGCGGCCCAGCCGGCGACAGCGAGGCTGGGAAGCGGGGTGCTGGTGCCGGTGCCGGGGCAGCGCTGCTCGGCCAGACCCTGCCTCCTCCCAGCGCTGCTCTGTGCCAGCACAGCTCCGTCCTGCTGTCTCTGGTGGCTGTTGGCTCCAAGTGACCAACATTCCGACCCCAACGGAAAGTGGGAGGGGCCCTGGGGGGGCCCTGGCGTGGGGGTTCTCTCCACTACGGCCATGTCTGCCTTGCGCTGGGGAGCCCAGAGCAGGACGCAGCGGAGGGGAAGGACCACCGCCCTCCACCTGCTGCCAATGCTTTGCCTAGTGCAGCCCACGATGCCGGTAGCCGCCGCTGCCCCAAGGGCACTTTGCCGCCTCCAAATTGGTCAACTGGGGCTCCACCACGCCCCCAGGTGTCTGCACAGCTGCATTGCAGCCGGGTGTCCCCCAGCATCTACCCATGCAAGGGCTTCTTCCTCCTCGGGTGCAGCACTTGGCTCTTCCCCTTGTCGAACTGCAGGAGATTCCTTGGCAGCCCCTTCCTCCCGCCTGGCTGGAGGTGTCTGGCTGAACTGTTGATACTGAGCAATGCCTGGATTCAAATAGAAGCGAGTTCTTGAGAGAGTGAAACCCCTGGCCTTTTCAGGAAAAATGCAGGAAATCAGAGACTTTTACAAAAGGATCTTTTGGCTATTTTACACGCCAGCCAGAAACAGCGTGGGGTGCAGGGGTTCATGCTCTAAGGGCAATTTCGCACGTTGGGAAAAGGGCTCGCAAAGCACTCTTCTGGGCAGCAAGTCACACACCCTGGGCGAGGCTGGGATTGGAGAGCCTGGGAGGCTCTCCGGGGTCCCAGCTTTCCCGCAGGGCGGACTGTTGTGGCTGCTGCCTGTTCTTTCCTGCAATGCTGACTGCAGCCACCTGGTGGGGCTGTCCGTGGGAAGGGCGCCAGAGCTGAGAAAGGCCCTGGGAGAGGGGGGAGACAAGCTCTTCTCCAGAGGTTTGCCAGCAGCTCTCCAGAGCATCCCTTTTCATCTCACCCCTGAGAGGCTCTGTGTGACCAGGGAAGGTGCCCCTTGGTGCAATGGATGAGGCCCTGCAGGGCTCCCATCAGGGTCCTTTGGCCTACCCATCCTCCAGCCACCACTCCAGGGGCTGGGGGTCTCAGGTAGGTCCCCAGCCGACGTCTCAGCTACCCAGGGATATGGAAAACAGGGAAAGACTCGTTTACAGAAGTTGTTCAGATTAACAGCACGTCCCTTCTCCCCGGGGAAGGTGTTACGCACCTGGGGATTGTGTGTAAATACTCACCGCCCGGGTTTGTCTTCATGACGGTCTTAATGCTCTTTTAAAACGACGCTGTTGTCTTGTGCAGTGTTGTGCAGTGCTGTGGAACAGGTTTCCGAAAGCGTGCCACATTGGCCTATTTCAAACCGAGGGGCATTTCCGTCAAGAGCACCAGCTCGGCTTTTGGCAGCCCAACCTCCTTGTGCTTTTCACTTTGCCAACCAGGAACAAGGTAACCCCCTCTCGAACAAGCCCTGTCTTCACCGAGTGCCATATTTAAAAGTTGTACAGTCCTATAAAGCCTTCAGAACAAGTCTGTTGGGCTTTGGGTGTCGGTGTAGGGTAGCTAGCAACTCTGTAACCGCCGTAACATGTTTCAATGTCTGCAACTGAAACAACGCCTGCTTCCTATTACAGGAACAGAAGCTTACGGGTTTGTTGTTAGCAGGCACAAATGGGAAAGGCAAGGTAAACAAGGCAGGCCCGAAGGCACAAACCCCTAGCCTTCGGCTTTCTGCTTCTCAGGGGGTTATTAACAGCAGCGTTTTCTCCCCCTCGTCACATGCAGTTCAGTGTCTCAGCTTGGTTCAAGTGCAGTCGCACGTGAGGCTCATGAGGTAACCTAGATGAAGACCGATGTCTCAAATTTCTTCTTGGAGACGGAGGCCTTCCAAAAGTTTCCAAGAGAGGACCAGTGGAAATTCTCCTTCTGGTCGCCATGTGAGGAGAGGCTGAGAGAGCTGGCACTCCTCAGCTGGGGGAAGGGAAGACGGGGTGGGTGGGGGGGGTGGGGGGGGCGTGTTGTGTGTGTCTTATCAATGTGTATAAAAACCTGCCGAGAAGGAAAGAAGAGGAGGGAGCCAGGCTCTTCTCAAGAGCGTGCACCGAGAGGACCAGAGGAAAGGGGCACAAATGAGAAGGCATGATATTCCAGCCGCACACGAGGAACCAATCTTTGACTGTTGGGGTGATGTATTTTACTGGCTCCAGGCGAGCCTGCTTGAGCAGAGGGCTTGGACCAGATGACCTCCACAGGTCCCTTCCAACCTCCACCCTCCTGCGTGACTCTCTGCTTTGCTTTCACTCCTAAGGCACCTGAACTCAGGCCTGATGCCCGCTGGCAAGGGTGCTGGGACAAGGGACGATCCCAAACTCCTCCCCGAGGATTCAGCACAAAACAACAGCTCCCCACTCCAGAATATCCTATGGCAGACGCAGTCAGAAGAGAGAAAAGATCCTTTTATTGTGGACAGCAACGGTGGGGGCCCAGGAGTCACAGCGGTTCAGCCGCTCAAAAGGAATCAGCACCTGCAACGACAGAGTCGGAAAGCTCGCGTAAATCCATCAAGGCAGGGAGAGGCAGGATTTTGTTCCCCTTTCTTTGGGGAACACCGTTTACGAGGAGTTGTTTATGGCCCAGAGGAGAGAGCTGGTGCTGGCATTGACTACGGGGTGGCTCGGGCGCCTTATCCCCATGGGTGATGCCCTTAGAGACCTGCGCGCGTGCAGAGATGCACAGTGCCCCTGTGCCACGCAGCAGGGCTCCGTGGGGAGCCCCTGCGGAGCTGCCGGGGAGCTGTTTCCAAACCCTGCGCAGCACCGGCCCTCGCCGTCCCTTGCCAGCGCGTTGGACTGACTTGGAGCAGTCTTCAGAGCCGGGAAAGATGGGCAGCAGAGCCTGGTACACACCTGGCCTTCCTGACCTTCTGCACCTTCCTGCTTTTTTCCAGGCCCCGTCTTTCTCTCTCTCTCTTCCTTCTTTTCTTTTCTGGCTGGCAATCCCTCTCCTCTGCCCAGGCCTCTGTGCTCTTTCTTTTCTTGCGTCCGTTTTCCGTTTCCTGGGGGGAGCCTGCAAACCTTTCCGTCCCACAGTGCGGTTAGATAGGTAAAGCCAGGACCCACGGGAAGCAGTTCTTGACTGAACCAAAGCTGACTCACGTTACCTTCTTTCCTCCGAAAGGCTCTGTAGTTCTCGTGCGCATCCCAGGGAGGCTGCCGTGGTCTCTGGGGTGCTTGGAGGCAAAGCAACGGGTGCCTAAGAGAGAAATGTTGGCGTTAGCAGGTGGCAAGGGACGCCCTGGAGGAGGAAGCGACTGGTTGCCAAACTGCTACCTTAGCTCTCCAGAGAAGATCCCTTTGGATCTTTCTTCCAAGGGCCTCGCTTTGGAACACAGTGTTCACACGGCTGTGTGACACTCGGTTCATTTGGGGGGGGCCATGCAGCAGGGAGCCTGCGGAGGTCCCTTTGGTGCAATCCCACCTTCTGCGGCGGGAGGCTTTGCTTTTGAAAAGGGATTTTGTAGGTACTTCCCTTGATGAAGCACGTGCCTAAGGCATTTGAGAAACAGCCTGTCCAGTTTTCCTTGCAATGGGTCCTTCCGGGGTGGGGGTGGGGGTGGGGGGTAAAAAGAGCCCACACAAAGCCACAAGAGCTCGAATGCCAGGAAGAGGCACAGCAGCTACGTGGGCTCACGAGGAACTACCCTCCTCCACGAGGCACGTTGTCCCAGTGTTTGTGGAGCTGCCATACCTCTGCCCTTTGCGATCCCGCCACCGTGTCGGCCCCTGCTGCTTTCTGGAGGAGGAGCAGAGAGGGTGGTGCGTCCAGGAGGGCTTTTGCCTGGTGCTCCACCTCTGCTCCGCCTGCAGGGCCACGTTGCTCTTCCAAAGGCAGCTCTGGAAAGCAAAAGCACGTGCAGCCAAGTGACTTCTTGGAAGCGGACAACAGCTAAAGCAAAGCCCACCCGAAGCCCTGCGCCAGCATTCTGCTCAGGCTGTGACAACCCTCAGTCCCTCCTCCTCATACCTGCGGATCTGTCCACGGGCGCTGGCCGCTCCGCAGCCGAGGGACTGGAAAGGCCAGCCATCTCCTCCCCAAAGATTGCACAGTGGTTCTCCATCAGAAACTCCACCAGCACCTTCACCTGCACACATCACGTCCTTGGTTTCAGCGCAGGTGGCTGAAAAGGTGTCAAGCAGCCTTTCCCACTGCTGACCCTTCCCTCTGCGCAGAAGGCTGTGGCTGTGGGGCTGCTCTTCCAGGCAGCCCACCCCACCCCAGCAGCATTTGCTCAAGAGAGGAGGCAGCCAGGGACCTCTGAACAGCCACGCTCTGAGGGGCCGGGAAGGCTGCAGCCGGCTGCTCACTAGAGCGTACCTTCTCAGCCACCTCCAGCATGGCCTCCAGAGGGAGCAGGTCCTCGTTGGCCGGGCTCAGCAGGTTAGGCCCCACGCAGATGGCCAGGTTGCTGCAGCTCATCCTGCTGGCGGACGCGTTGTGGCCGATGTGCTGGAGGAGGGACAGCAGCCGCTTCAGCAGGAGGAGGTTGGCTGCAGGCAACTTCTCGGCCATCCTGAGGGAACAGGAGCACACGGTTCATAAAGCAGCTGCTGCCCACAGCCGTCCCCAGGCTTACCCAGGAGGGCAGGTGGGAGCCAGCGGCTGTGTTGCGCAGCTTTCCAGGTGCCCTCAGCCAGCGGTCAGGGCTCCTGCTCAACAGGCAGGCTGCTGCCCACACTCACGCTTTCAGCTCTTCAATCTTCTCCTCCTTGCTGGTCTTCTGCATCGCTGCCATCCAGTCCTCGTAGAGGTCTGTCACAAGGAGCTTGGCGGGGATGCTTCGGAGGAAGTCCTGCAACGCCAAGGCCTCCAGGTGAGCCTCGGAACACTCCAGCCCAGCCGGCAGCTCTTCCAGCTGCAGGTCAGAAGCGCTCACCTTCAAGATGACGGCCAGCAGGAGCGCAGGCTGGCTTCCCAGGTCGACGTCCATGCCGCTGTTGAGGGCCTCCTTCAGCTCCCGGAGCGATGTCCCGCTGGCAGCTCTGCGGAATATCCCCTCCGTTGCCGGTCCTTGCTGGTGCAGGATATCCAGCAGCTCCTGCAGGAGACACAGGAGACAGTTGCTTGGCTGAAGAGCTGCCTTCTGACAGCGGTGGCCAGGGCCAACGCTCTGCCCAAGAGCCAGCTGCTGTCCCCCGCCAAGGGGCCGGCACTAGAACCGTGAGCCAGGGGTGAAGAGCCCAATCCCCCATCCCCGCAGCCCCTGGGGACGCTGCCTCTGGAGCAGCCGGAGGGCTGGGGACCCCCTGTCCAGGCTGGCTTACCTCGATGGGCTGGGGCAGCGTGCCGTCCTCCCCGCAGAGGGCTGCCAGGGGCTGGCCAAAGAGCGCCCTGCTGCAGCCGGAGCCTGCCTGCCCTGGCGCCTGGGCAGCGGCCGGGCCCCGCCGCAGAGCAAAGGGCCAGGGCAGCCCCCTCCTCCTCCTCCTCCTCCTGCTGCTGCTCCCTCCTGCTGCAAAGGAAAACAGAGCAAGAGCCTGTCAATGGAGACCGCCAGCCCAGCGCTCCCGGAGCCTGCCCTGCCCTGCCCTGCCCTGCCCTGCCCTGGCCTGGCCTGCCTGCAGCGCGGTGCTGAGCAGTGCGGCGGGACGGGCAGGGAGCCAGCAGCTGCGGCTCAGCGGCTCGGGCTCGGAGGCTCCTGAGAGCCGGCGTGCCACCGGGACAGCCTGGCCCAGCCCTCGCCCTGCCCTCCTCCAAGCCGTGAGCAGCAGCAGAGGCTCCGTGTCCCCGCAGAACCACGTCCAGCGGCCGCTGCCCAGCGGGTGTCCTTGCTTCTCCAGGGGACGTCCTCCCTTGCGGTGCCACACCTGCATG
This sequence comes from Aptenodytes patagonicus, assembly GCF_965638725.1. Taxonomy (NCBI): domain Eukaryota; kingdom Metazoa; phylum Chordata; class Aves; order Sphenisciformes; family Spheniscidae; genus Aptenodytes; species Aptenodytes patagonicus. The sequence goes on along the minus strand of NW_027472037.1, from coordinate 331,697 downwards.
GCGACACTCAAGGGACAAGTGAGCACAGCTCAACCGGTTGCAGGACGTTGCCTTTCTCTCCAAAACTCACCTGGTGAGCGGCAAAGTCCCCCTCCGTTGCTAGATGGGGCCGTCGCAGGCCCTGGCTTGGGACCATCCTGCAAGAACCAGGCTGCATTTAGAGAGCAGCCCCGCCGCACAAAGGGCCACCGGCGAGCTGCCACACAGCACCAGCAGCCTGAGCGCGGCAGAGCTGGGAGCCTCTGCCCTCGCGGGCTCTCTGCCCCGCGGGGCAGGTTTCCTCCCAGCGCTGCCAGCGAGGACGTGCCGGCATTCCTGCTGGCTCCCCAACCCTCTCCGCTCCCCGAGTGGCACCGCGGGACCCTCCCTCCCTCCCTCCCTCCCTCCTGCACAAGCTCACCCCACTCGCTGCACCTCCCTGGCACCCCGGCACAGCCAGAGGCAGGTGAAAGGCAGCCATTCTCACCTCTGCCTGGCCCTCCATCAGCCTCTCCAGGCTCCGGGCGCTGAATGTCCTCCACTGGGCAAGAGGGAAGGAGTGGAAGAAGGTGAGCAGCCGTGCCTCTGCTGCTCGGCTGGAGGAGCAGTGCTGGGGGACAGAGCCCAGGCCAGAGAGACACTCACGGCATGGCGGCGGCTCAACTCCTTCTCCAGTGGCTTGATCGATGGGAGACGGGTCACGCGGGCTGTCTTTGCTCCTTCTGGTGTCCTGTACAGCGGGAAGGGACAGGGAGAGAGCTGGGTGAGCCCCAGGCTGCCTCTTCGCTCCTCTCAGGCAGCTCTGCCTGAGAGCTGCCCGCAGGCACAGGGCCACCTCTCCCCACACTGGGGAGCTGTCATCCCCCATCCGGCTGTGCCTGGAGCATCCCCCCGGCTTACCCCAGCAGTGTGCCCACCCACAGCTCCTTCAGCGCCCGGGAGCTGCAGAAAGAGAGGAGAAAGAGCGTCAGGCCCCGCTGCCCCGCAGCCCGTGGGCAGAGGCGGGCGCCTGCACAGCCCTGCCCCGTGGGGAAGGACACAGGGGCAGGACGAAGCCCCCTGGGGCAGGACAGAGGCGCTGCCCAAGCCCTGGCTCCCTCTGCCCTGCCAGAGCAGCTGCTTTTGCCCTTCCCTTCTGGGGACCACAAGGTGACCAGGGCATGCCGGACGTGGAAATGGCCCTGTCCCTCCCTGCCGGCGTGCTGCCCGCTCCCTGCCCAGGCTCTGCACGCAGGGCGGAGGCCATTCACAGCCTGGCCTGGGCAGGCTTGGGAACCTCTCCTGCCCTGCCGTGGGACGTGGCACCACGACTCACCCGAAAGTGGCAACACAGGAGCCGGTGGGCCAGGTGAGGATGATGGAGGTCCTGCCCTCATCGCAGCCTTCCTCCTCCTCCTCCTCCTCCTCTTCTTCCTCCCCCGCTGCCTCCTTCCCGCCGCTCAGCACCCACAGCTGGTCCAGGGCCAGGCGGAGCTGTGGGCGCACGGTGGTGCCGCCACGTCTGCAGAGAGGAGAGGCAGGCAGAGAGCTGGAGGTGGCCTCCTTGGGGTCCCCCCGGGCAGAGCCCTGTCCCCCACCTGCCCTTGGGACGGACACAGGGGCATCCAGCACCAAGGTGCCGGGGCCTGGGGCTGGTGCCAGGCTGTCCCTGCCCTGGGCCCAGGGCCAGGGCTGGGGGAAAGGCAGCTGGGCTCTGGGGGTCTTACTGCAACTTGGCGATGACCAGCTCCTCCTGGAGGAGGAGAAGGCGCCTCTCGCTCCTCTTGCGGCCCCGGCTCAGCCGCACGTCCGTGCTCAGCACCGCCTCGGCATCGGTGAGAGCCTCCCTGCAGAGCAGAGAGCGGCGGGAATGAGGAAGGCAACTGCTGCGGCACCCGGCCCAGCCCGCCTCTCCCCGACCCCCAGGGAGAGCCCACCTGGAGCCGCAGCAGCAGTTGGCCTGGCCCATCCTGCCCGGGACAGGAGGACCCTCGCCGTGCACCAGGGACGCGGCCCAGCCGGCGACAGCGAGGCTGGGAAGCGGGGTGCTGGTGCCGGTGCCGGGGCAGCGCTGCTCGGCCAGACCCTGCCTCCTCCCAGCGCTGCTCTGTGCCAGCACAGCTCCGTCCTGCTGTCTCTGGTGGCTGTTGGCTCCAAGTGACCAACATTCCGACCCCAACGGAAAGTGGGAGGGGCCCTGGGGGGGCCCTGGCGTGGGGGTTCTCTCCACTACGGCCATGTCTGCCTTGCGCTGGGGAGCCCAGAGCAGGACGCAGCGGAGGGGAAGGACCACCGCCCTCCACCTGCTGCCAATGCTTTGCCTAGTGCAGCCCACGATGCCGGTAGCCGCCGCTGCCCCAAGGGCACTTTGCCGCCTCCAAATTGGTCAACTGGGGCTCCACCACGCCCCCAGGTGTCTGCACAGCTGCATTGCAGCCGGGTGTCCCCCAGCATCTACCCATGCAAGGGCTTCTTCCTCCTCGGGTGCAGCACTTGGCTCTTCCCCTTGTCGAACTGCAGGAGATTCCTTGGCAGCCCCTTCCTCCCGCCTGGCTGGAGGTGTCTGGCTGAACTGTTGATACTGAGCAATGCCTGGATTCAAATAGAAGCGAGTTCTTGAGAGAGTGAAACCCCTGGCCTTTTCAGGAAAAATGCAGGAAATCAGAGACTTTTACAAAAGGATCTTTTGGCTATTTTACACGCCAGCCAGAAACAGCGTGGGGTGCAGGGGTTCATGCTCTAAGGGCAATTTCGCACGTTGGGAAAAGGGCTCGCAAAGCACTCTTCTGGGCAGCAAGTCACACACCCTGGGCGAGGCTGGGATTGGAGAGCCTGGGAGGCTCTCCGGGGTCCCAGCTTTCCCGCAGGGCGGACTGTTGTGGCTGCTGCCTGTTCTTTCCTGCAATGCTGACTGCAGCCACCTGGTGGGGCTGTCCGTGGGAAGGGCGCCAGAGCTGAGAAAGGCCCTGGGAGAGGGGGGAGACAAGCTCTTCTCCAGAGGTTTGCCAGCAGCTCTCCAGAGCATCCCTTTTCATCTCATCCCTGAGAGGCTCTGTGTGACCAGGGAAGGTGCCCCTTGGTGCAATGGATGAGGCCCTGCAGGGCTCCCATCAGGGTCCTTTGGCCTACCCATCCTCCAGCCACCACTCCAGGGGCTGGGGGTCTCAGGTAGGTCCCCAGCCGACGTCTCAGCTACCCAGGGATATGGAAAACAGGGAAAGACTCGTTTACAGAAGTTGTTCAGATTAACAGCACGTCCCTTCTCCCCGGGGAAGGTGTTACGCACCTGGGGATTGTGTGTAAATACTCACCGCCCGGGTTTGTCTTCATGACGGTCTTAATGCTCTTTTAAAACGACGCTGTTGTCTTGTGCAGTGTTGTGCAGTGCTGTGGAACAGCTTTTCGAAAGCGTGCCACATTGGCCTATTTCAAACCGAGGGGCATTTCCGTCAAGAGCACCAGCTCGGCTTTTGGCAGCCCAACCTCCTTGTGCTTTTCACTTTGCCAACCAGGAACAAGGTAACCCCCTCTCGAACAAGCCCTGTCTTCACCGAGTGCCATATTTAAAAGTTGTACAGTCCTATAAAGCCTTCAGAACAAGTCTGTTGGGCTTTGGGTGTCGGTGTAGGGTAGCTAGCAACTCTATAACCGCCGTAGCTATCAATGTCTGCAACTGAAACAACGCCTGCTTCCTATTACAGGAACAGAAGCTTACGGGTTTGTTGTTAGCAGGCACAAATGGGAAAGGCAAGGTAAACAAGGCAGGCCCGAAGGCACAAACCCCTAGCCTTCGGCTTTCTGCTTCTCAGGGGGTTATTAACAGCAGCGTTTTCTCCCCCTCGTCACATGCAGTTCAGTGTCTCGGCTTGGTTCAAGTGCAGTCGCACGTGAGGCTCATGAGGTAACCTAGATGAAGACCGATGTCTCAAATTTCTTCTTGGAGACGGAGGCCTTCCAAAAGTTTCCAAGAGAGGACCAGTGGAAATTCTCCTTCTGGTTGCCATGTGAGGAGAGGCTGAGAGAGCTGGCACTCCTCAGCTGGGGGAAGGGAAGACGGGGTGGGGGGGGGTGGTGGGGGGGGCGTGTTGTGTGTGTCTTATCAATGTGTATAAAAACCTGCCGAGAAGGAAAGAAGAGGAGGGAGCCAGGCTCTTCTCAAGAGCGTGCACCGAGAGGACCAGAGGAAAGGGGCACAAATGAGAAGGCATGATATTCCAGCCGCACACGAGGAACCAATCTTTGACTGTTGGGGTGATGTATTTTACTGGCTCCAGGCGAGCCTGCTTGAGCAGAGGGCTTGGACCAGATGACCTCCACAGGTCCCTTCCAACCTCCACCCTCCTGCGTGACTCTCTGCTTTGCTTTCACTCCTAAGGCACCTGAACTCAGGCCTGATGCCCGCTGGCAAGGGTGCTGGGACAAGGGACGATCCCAAACTCCTCCCCGAGGATTCAGCACAAAACAACAGCTCCCCACTCCAGAATATCCTATGGCAGACGCAGTCAGAAGAGAGAAAAGATCCTTTTATTGTGGACAGCAACGGTGGGGGCCCAGGAGTCACAGCGGTTCAGCCGCTCAAAAGGAATCAGCACCTGCAACGACAGAGTCGGAAAGCTCGCGTAAATCCATCAAGGCAGGGAGAGGCAGGATTTTGTTCCCCTTTCTTTGGGGAACACCGTTTACGAGGAGTTGTTTATGGCCCAGAGGAGAGAGCTGGTGCTGGCATTGACTACGGGGTGGCTCGGGCGCCTTATCCCCATGGGTGATGCCCGTAGAGACCTGCGCGCGTGCAGAGATGCACAGTGCCCCTGTGCCACGCAGCAGGGCTCCGTGGGGAGCCCCTGCGGAGCTGCCGGGGAGCTGTTTCCAAACCCTGCGCAGCACCGGCCCTCGCCGTCCCTTGCCAGCGCGTTGGACTGACTTGGAGCAGTCTTCAGAGCCGGGAAAGATGGGCAGCAGAGCCTGGTACACACCTGGCCTTCCTGACCTTCTGCACCTTCCTGCTTTTTTTCAGGCCCCGTCTTTCTCTCTCTCTCTTCCTTCTTTTCTTTTCTGGCTGGCAATCCCTCTCCTCTGCCCAGGCCTCTCTGCTCTTTCTTTTCTTGCGTCCGTTTTCCGTTTCCTGGGGGGAGCCTGCAAACCTTTCCGTCCCACAGTGCGGTTAGATAGGTAAAGCCAGGACCCACGGGAAGCAGTTCTTGACTGAACCAAAGCTGACTCACGTTACCTTCTTTCCTCCGAAAGGCTCTGTAGTTCTCGTGCGCATCCCAGGGAGGCTGCCGTGGTCTCTGGGGTGCTTGGAGGCAAAGCAACGGGTGCCTAAGAGAGAAATGTTGGCGTTAGCAGGTGGCAAGGGACGCCCTGGAGGAGGAAGCGACTGGTTGCCAAACTGCTACCTTAGCTCTCCAGAGAAGATCCCTTTGGATCTTTCTTCCAAGGGCCTCGCTTTGGAACACAGTGTTCACACGGCTGTGTGACACTCGGTTCATTTGGGGGGGGCCATGCAGCAGGGAGCCTGCGGAGGTCCCTTTGGTGCAATCCCACCTTCTGCGGCGGGAGGCTTTGCTTTTGAAAAGGGATTTTGTAGGTACTTCCCTTGATGAAGCACGTGCCTAAGGCATTTGAGAAACAGCCTGTCCAGTTTTCCTTGCAATGGGTCCTTCCGGGGTGGGGTGGGTGGGGGGTTAAAAAGAGCCCACACAAAGCCACAAGAGCTCGAATGCCAGGAAGAGGCACAGCAGCTACGTGGGCTCACGAGGAACTACCCTCCTCCACGAGGCACGTTGTCCCAGTGTTTGTGGAGCTGCCATACCTCTGCCCTTTGCGATCCCGCCACCGTGTCGGCCCCTGCTGCTTTCTGGAGGAGGAGCAGAGAGGGTGGTGCGTCCAGGAGGGCTTTTGCCTGGTGCTCCACCTCTGCTCCGCCTGCAGGGCCACGTTGCTCTTCCAAAGGCAGCTCTGGAAAGCAAAAGCACGTGCAGCCAAGTGACTTCTTGGAAGCGGACAACAGCTAAAGCAAAGCCCACCCGAAGCCCTGCGCCAGCATTCTGCTCAGGCTGTGACAACCCTCAGTCCCTCCTCCTCATACCTGCGGATCTGTCCACGGGCGCTGGCCGCTCCGCAGCCGAGGGACTGGAAAGGCCAGCCATCTCCTCCCCAAAGATTGCACAGTGGTTCTCCATCAGAAACTCCACCAGCACCTTCACCTGCACACATCACGTCCTTGGTTTCAGCGCAGGTGGCTGAAAAGGTGTCAAGCAGCCTTTCCCACTGCTGACCCTTCCCTCTGCGCAGAAGGCTGTGGCTGTGGGGCTGCTCTTCCAGGCAGCCCACCCCACCCCAGCAGCATTTGCTCAAGAGAGGAGGCAGCCAGGGACCTCTGAACAGCCACGCTCTGAGGGGCCGGGAAGGCTGCAGCCGGCTGCTCACTAGAGCGTACCTTCTCAGCCACCTCCAGCATGGCCTCCAGAGGGAGCAGGTCCTCGTTGGCCGGGCTCAGCAGGTTAGGCCCCACGCAGATGGCCAGGTTGCTGCAGCTCATCCTGCTGGCGGACGCGTTGTGGCCGATGTGCTGGAGGAGGGACAGCAGCCGCTTCAGCAGGAGGAGGTTGGCTGCAGGCAACTTCTCGGCCACCCTGAGGGAACAGGAGCACAAGGTTCATAAAGCAGCTGCTGCCCACAGCCGTCCCCAGGCTTACCCAGGAGGGCAGGTGGGAGCCAGCGGCTGTGTTGCGCAGCTTTCCAGGTGCCCTCAGCCAGCGGTCAGGGCTCCTGCTCAACAGGCAGGCTGCTGCCCACACTCACGCTTTCAGCTCTTCAATCTTCTCCTCCTTGCTGGTCTTCTGCATCGCTGCCATCCAGTCCTCGTAGAGGTCTGTCACAAGGAGCTTGGCGGGGATGCTTCGGAGGAAGTCCTGCAACGCCAAGGCCTCCAGGTGAGCCTCGGAACACTCCAGCCCAGCCGGCAGCTCTTCCAGCTGCAGGTCAGAAGCGCTCACCTTCAAGATGACGGCCAGCAGGAGCGCAGGCTGGCTTCCCAGGTCGACGTCCATGCCGCTGTTGAGGGCCTCCTTCAGCTCCCGGAGCGATGTCCCGCTGGCAGCTCTGCGGAATATCCCCTCTGTCGCCGGTCCTTGCTGGTGCAGGATATCCAGCAGCTCCTGCAGGAGATGCAGGAGGAGAGTGACTTGGCTGAGGAGTGGCCTCCCAACAGCTCTGGCCAGGGCCAGAGCTCTGCCCCAGACTGGGCTCCCTCCTCTCGCCAAGGGGCCGGCACTAGAACCGTGAGCCAGGGGTGAAGAGCCCAATCCCCCATCCCCGCAGCCCCTGGGGACGCTGCCTCTGGAGCAGCCGGAGGGCTGGGGACCCCCTGTCCAGGCTGGCTTACCTCGATGGGCTGGGGCAGCGTGCCGTCCTCCCCGCAGAGGGCTGCCAGGGGCTGGCCAAAGAGCGCCCTGCTGCAGCCGGAGCCCGCCTGCCCTGGCGCCTGGGCAGCGGCCGGGCCCCGCCGCAGAGCAAAGGGCCAGGGCAGCCCCCTCCTCCTCCTCCTCCTCCTGCTGCTGCTCCCTACTGCTGCAAAGGAAAACAGAGCAAGAGCCTGTCAATGGAGACCGCCAGCCCAGCGCTCCCGGAGCCTGCCCTGCCCTGCCCTGCCCTGGCCGGGCCTGCCCTGCCCTGCCTGCAGCGCGGTGCTGAGCAGTGCGGCGGGACGGGCAGGGAGCCAGCAGCTGCGGCTCAGCGGCTCGGGCTCGGAGGCTCCTGAGAGCCAGCGTGCCACCGGGACAGCCTGGCCCAGCCCTCGCCCTGCCCTCCTCCAAGCCGTGAGCAGCAGCAGAGGCTCCGTGTCCCCGCAGAACCACGTCCAGCGGCCGCTGCCCAGCGGGTGTCCTTGCTTCTCCAGGGGACGTCCTCCCTTGCGGTGCCACACCTGCATGGCGACACTCAAGGGACAAGTGAGCACAGCTCAACCGGTTGCAGGACGTTGCCTTTCTCTCCAAAACTCACCTGGTGAGCGGCAAAGTCCCCCTCCGTTGCTAGATGGGGCCGTCGCAGGCCCTGGCTTGGGACCATCCTGCAAGAACCAGGCTGCATTTAGAGAGCAGCCCCGCCGCACAAAGGGCCACCGGCGAGCTGCCACACAGCACCAGCAGCCTGAGCGCGGCAGAGCTGGGAGCCTCTGCCCTCGCGGGCTCTCTGCCCCGCGGGGCAGGTTTCCTCCCAGCGCTGCCAGCGAGGACGTGCCGGCATTCCTGCTGGCTCCCCAACCCTCTCCGCTCCCCGAGTGGCACCGCGGGACCCTCCCTCCCTCCCTCCCTCCCTCCTGCACAAGCTCACCCCACTCGCTGCACCTCCCTGGCACCCCGGCACAGCCAGAGGCAGGTGAAAGGCAGCCATTCTCACCTCTGCCTGGCCCTCCATCAGCCTCTCCAGGCTCCGGGCGCTGAATGTCCTCCACTGGGCAAGAGGGAAGGAGTGGAAGACGGTGAGCAGCCGTGCCTCTGCTGCTCGGCTGGAGGAGCAGTGCTGGGGGACAGAGCCCAGGCCAGAGAGACACTCACGGCATGGCGGCGGCTCAACTCCTTCTCCAGTGGCTTGATCGATGGGAGACGGGTCACGCGGGCTGTCTTTGCTCCTTCTGGTGTCCTGTACAGCGGGAAGGGACAGGGAGAGAGCTGGGTGAGCCCCAGGCTGCCTCTTCGCTCCTCTCAGGCAGCTCTGCCTGAGAGCTGCCCGCAGGCACAGGGCCACCTCTCCCCACACTGGGGAGCTGTCATCCCCCATCCGGCTGTGCCTGGAGCATCCCCCCGGCTTACCCCAGCAGTGTGCCCACCCACAGCTCCTTCAGCGCCCGGGAGCTGCAGAAAGAGAGGAGAAAGAGCGTCAGGCCCCGCTGCCCCGCAGCCCGTGGGCAGAGGCGGGCGCCTGCACAGCCCTGCCCCGTGGGGAAGGACACAGGGGCAGGACGAAGCCCCCTGGGGCAGGACAGAGGCGCTGCCCAAGCCCTGGCTCCCTCTGCCCTGCCAGAGCAGCTGCTTTTGCCCTTCCCTTCTGGGGACCACAAGGTGACCAGGGGATGCCGGACGTGGAAATGGCCCTGTCCCTCCCTGCCGGCGTGCTGCCCGCTCCCTGCCCAGGCTCTGCACGCAGGGCGGAGGCCATTCACAGCCTGGCCTGGGCAGGCTTGGGAACCTCTCCTGCCCTGCCGTGGGACGTGGCACCACGACTCACCCGAAAGTGGCAACACAGGAGCCGGTGGGCCAGGTGAGGATGATGGAGGTCCTGCCCTCATCGCAGCCTTCCTCCTCCTCCTCCTCCTCCTCTTCTTCCTCCCCCGCTGCCTCCTTCCCGCCGCTCAGCACCCACAGCTGGTCCAGGGCCAGGCGGAGCTGTGGGCGCACGGTGGTGCCGCCACGTCTGCAGAGAGGAGAGGCAGGCAGAGAGCTGGAGGTGGCCTCCTTGGGGTCCCCCCGGGCAGAGCCCTGTCCCCCACCTGCCCTTGGGACGGACACAGGGGCATCCAGCACCAAGGTGCCGGGGCCTGGGGCTGGTGCCAGGCTGTCCCTGCCCTGGGCCCAGGGCCAGGGCTGGGGGAAAGGCAGCTGGGCTCTGGGGGTCTTACTGCAACTTGGCGATGACCAGCTCCTCCTGGAGGAGGAGAAGGCGCCTCTCGCTCCTCTTGCGGCCCCGGCTCAGCCGCACGTCCGTGCTCAGCACCGCCTCGGCATCGGTGAGAGCCTCCCTGCAGAGCAGAGAGCGGCGGGAATGAGGAAGGCAACTGCTGCGGCACCCGGCCCAGCCCGCCTCTCCCCGACCCCCAGGGAGAGCCCACCTGGAGCCGCAGCAGCAGTTGGCCTGGCCCATCCTGCCCGGGACAGGAGGACCCTCGCCGTGCACCAGGGACGCGGCCCAGCCGGCGACAGCGAGGCTGGGAAGCGGGGTGCTGGTGCCGGTGCCGGGGCAGCGCTGCTCGGCCAGACCCTGCCTCCTCCCAGCGCTGCTCTGTGCCAGCACAGCTCCGTCCTGCTGTCTCTGGTGGCTGTTGGCTCCAAGTGACCAACATTCCGACCCCAACGGAAAGTGGGAGGGGCCCTGGGGGGGCCCTGGCGTGGGGGTTCTCTCCACTACGGCCATGTCTGCCTTGCGCTGGGGAGCCCAGAGCAGGACGCAGCGGAGGGGAAGGACCACCGCCCTCCACCTGCTGCCAATGCTTTGCCTAGTGCAGCCCACGATGCCGGTAGCCGCCGCTGCCCCAAGGGCACTTTGCCGCCTCCAAATTGGTCAACTGGGGCTCCACCACGCCCCCAGGTGTCTGCACAGCTGCATTGCAGCCGGGTGTCCCCCAGCATCTACCCATGCAAGGGCTTCTTCCTCCTCGGGTGCAGCACTTGGCTCTTCCCCTTGTCGAACTGCAGGAGATTCCTTGGCAGCCCCTTCCTCCCGCCTGGCTGGAGGTGTCTGGCTGAACTGTTGATACTGAGCAATGCCTGGATTCAAATAGAAACGAGTTCTTGAGAGAGTGAAACCCCTGGCCTTTTCAGGAAAAATGCAGGAAATCAGAGACATTGACAAAAGGATCTTTTGGCTATTTTACACGCCAGCCAGAAACAGCGTGGGGTGCAGGGGTTCATGCTCTAAGGGCAATTTCGCACGTTGGGAAAAGGGCTCGCAAAGCACTCTTCTGGGCAGCAAGTCACACACCCTGGGCGAGGCTGGGATTGGAGAGCCTGGGAGGCTCTCCGGGGTCCCAGCTTTCCCGCAGGGCGGACTGTTGTGGCTGCTGCCTGTTCTTTCCTGCAATGCTGACTGCAGCCACCTGGTGGGGCTGTCCGTGGGAAGGGCGCCAGAGCTGAGAAAGGCCCTGGGAGAGGGGGGAGACAAGCTCTTCTCCAGAGGTTTGCCAGCAGCTCTCCAGAGCATCCCTTTTCATCTCACCCCTGAGAGGCTCTGTGTGACCAGGGAAGGTGCCCCTTGGTGCAATGGATGAGGCCCTGCAGGGCTCCCATCAGGGTCCTTTGGCCTACCCATCCTCCAGCCACCACTCCAGGGGCTGGGGGTCTCAGGTAGGTCCCCAGCCGACGTCTCAGCTACCCAGGGATATGGAAAACAGGGAAAGACTCGTTTACAGAAGTTGTTCAGATTAACAGCACGTCCCTTCTCCCCGGGGAAGGTGTTACGCACCTGGGGATTGTGTGTAAATACTCACCGCCCGGGTTTGTCTTCATGACGGTCTTAATGCTCTTTTAAAAGGACGCTGTTGTCTTGTGCAGTGTTGTGCAGTGCTGTGGAACAGCTTTTCGAAAGCGTGCCACATTGGCCTATTTCAAACCGAGGGGCATTTCCGTCAAGAGCACCAGCTCGGCTTTTGGCAGCCCAACCTCCTTGTGCTTTTCACTTTGCCAACCAGGAACAAGGTAACCCCCTCTCGAACAAGCCCTGTCTTCACCGAGTGCCATATTTAAAAGTTGTACAGTCCTATAAAGCCTTCAGAACAAGTCTGTTGGGCTTTGGGTGTCGGTGTAGGGTAGCTAGCAACTCTATAACCGCTGTAGCTATCAATGTCTGCAACTGAAACAACGCCTGCTTCCTATTACAGGAACAGAAGCTTACGGGTTTGTTGTTAGCAGGCACAAATGGGAAAGGCAAGGTAAACAAGGCAGGCCCGAAGGCACAAACCCCTAGCCTTCGGCTTTCTGCTTCTCAGGGGGTTATTAACAGCAGCGTTTTCTCCCCCTCGTCACATGCAGTTCAGTGTCTCGGCTTGGTTCAAGTGCAGTCGCACGTGAGGCTCATGAGGTAACCTAGATGAAGACCGATGTCTCAAATTTCTTCTTGGAGACGGAGGCCTTCCAAAAGTTTCCAAGAGAGGACCAGTGGAAATTCTCCTTCTGGTTGCCATGTGAGGAGAGGCTGAGAGAGCTGGCACTCCTCAGCTGGGGGAAGGGAAGACGGGGTGGGGGGGGGGGGTGGGGGGGGCGTGTTGTGTGTGTCTTATCAAGGTGTATAAAAACCTGCCGAGAAGGAAAGAAGAGGAGGGAGCCAGGCTCTTCTCAAGAGCGTGCACCGAGAGGACCAGAGGAAAGGGGCACAAATGAGAAGGCATGATATTCCAGCCGCACACGAGGAACCAATCTTTGACTGTTGGGGTGATGTATTTTACTGGCTCCAGGCGAGCCTGCTTGAGCAGAGGGCTTGGACCAGATGACCTCCACAGGTCCCTTCCAACCTCCACCCTCCTGCGTGACTCTCTGCTTTGCTTTCACTCCTAAGGCACCTGAACTCAGGCCTGATGCCCGCTGGCAAGGGTGCTGGGACAAGGGACGATCCCAAACTCCTCCCCGAGGATTCAGCACAAAACAACAGCTCCCCACTCCAGAATATCCTATGGCAGACGCAGTCAGAAGAGAGAAAAGATCCTTTTATTGTGGCCAGCAACGGTGGGGGCCCAGGAGTCACAGCGGTTCAGCCGCTCAAAAGGAATCAGCACCTGCAACGACAGAGTCGGAAAGCTCGCGTAAATCCATCAAGGCAGGGAGAGGCAGGATTTTGTTCCCCTTTCTTTGGGGAACAGAGTTTACAAGGAATTGCTCGTGGCCCAGAGGAGAGAGCTGGTGCTGGCATTGACTACGGGGTGGCTCGGGCGCCTTATCCCCATGGGTGATGCCCTTAGAGACCTGCGCGCGTGCAGAGATGCACAGTGCCCCTGTGCCACGCAGCAGGGCTCCGTGGGGAGCCCCTGCGGAGCTGCCGGGGAGCTGTTTCCAAACCCTGCGCAGCACCGGCCCTCGCCGTCCCTTGCCAGCGCGTTGGACTGACTTGGAGCAGTCTTCAGAGCCGGGAAAGATGGGCAGCAGAGCCTGGTACACACCTGGCCTTCCTGACCTTCTGCACCTTCCTGCTTTTTTCCAGGCCCCGTCTTTCTCTCTCTCTCTTCCTTCTTTTCTTTTCTGGCTGGCAATCCCTCTCCTCTGCCCAGGCCTCTGTGCTCTTTCTTTTCTTGCGTCCGTTTTCCGTTTCCTGGGGGGAGCCTGCAAACCTTTCCGTCCCACAGTGCGGTTAGATAGGTAAAGCCAGGACCCACGGGAAGCAGTTCTTGACTGAACCAAAGCTGACTCACGTTACCTTCTTTCCTCCGAAAGGCTCTGTAGTTCTCGTGCGCATCCCAGGGAGGCTGCCGTGGTCTCTGGGGTGCTTGGAGGCAAAGCAACGGGTGCCTAAGAGAGAAATGTTGGCGTTAGCAGGTGGCAAGGGACGCCCTGGAGGAGGAAGCGACTGGTTGCCAAACTGCTACCTTAGCTCTCCAGAGAAGATCCCTTTGGATCTTTCTTCCAAGGGCCTCGCTTTGGAACACAGTGTTCACACGGCTGTGTGACACTCGGTTCATTTGGGGGGGGCCATGCAGCAGGGAGCCTGCGGAGGTCCCTTTGGTGCAATCCCACCTTCTGCGGCGGGAGGCTTTGCTTTTGAAAAGGGATTTTGTAGGTCCTTCCCTTGATGAAGCACGTGCCTAAGGCATTTGAGAAACAGCCTGTCCAGTTTTCCTTGCAATGGATCCTTCCGGGGTGGGGGTGGGGGTGGGGGTTAAAAAGAGCCCACACAAAGCCACAAGAGCTCGAATGCCAGGAAGAGGCACAGCAGCTACGTGGGCTCACGAGGAACTACCCTCCTCCACGAGGCACGTTGTCCCAGTGTTTGTGGAGCTGCCATACCTCTGCCCTTTGCGATCCCGCCACCGTGTCGGCCCCTGCTGCTTTCTGGAGGAGGAGCAGAGAGGGTGGTGCGTCCAGGAGGGCTTTTGCCTGGTGCTCCACCTCTGCTCCGCCTGCAGGGCCACGTTGCTCTTCCAAAGGCAGCTCTGGAAAGCAAAAGCACGTGCAGCCAAGTGACTTCTTGGAAGCGGACAACAGCTAAAGCAAAGCCCACCCGAAGCCCTGCGCCAGCATTCTGCTCAGGCTGTGACAACCCTCAGTCCCTCCTCCTCATACCTGCGGATCTGTCCACGGGCGCTGGCCGCTCCGCAGCTGAGGGACTGGAAAGGCCAGCCATCTCCTCCCCAAAGATTGCACAGTGGTTCTCCATCAGAAACTCCACCAGCACCTTCACCTGCACACATCACGTCCTTGGTTTCAGCGCAGGTGGCTGAAAAGGTGTCAAGCAGCCTTTCCCACTGCTGACCCTTCCCTCTGCGCAGAAGGCTGTGGCTGTGGGGCTGCTCTTCCAGGCAGCCCACCCCACCCCAGCAGCATTTGCTCAAGAGAGGAGGCAGCCAGGGACCTCTGAACAGCCACGCTCTGAGGGGCCGGGAAGGCTGCAGCCGGCTGCTCACTAGAGCGTACCTTCTCAGCCACCTCCAGCATGGCCTCCAGAGGGAGCAGGTCCTCGTTGGCCGGGCTCAGCAGGTTAGGCCCCACGCAGATGGCCAGGTTGCTGCAGCTCATCCTGCTGGCGGACGCGTTGTGGCCGATGTGCTGGAGGAGGGACAGCAGCCGCTTCAGCAGGAGGAGGTTGGCTGCAGGCAACTTCTCGGCCACCCTGAGGGAACAGGAGCACAAGGTTCATAAAGCAGCTGCTGCCCACAGCCGTCCCCAGGCTTACCCAGGAGGGCAGGTGGGAGCCAGCGGCTGTGTTGCGCAGCTTTCCAGGTGCCCTCAGCCAGCGGTCAGGGCTCCTGCTCAACAGGCAGGCTGCTGCCCACACTCACGCTTTCAGCTCTTCAATCTTCTCCTCCTTGCTGGTCTTCTGCATCGCTGCCATCCAGTCCTCGTAGAGGTCTGTCACAAGGAGCTTGGCGGGGATGCTTCAGAGGAAGTCCTGCAACGCCAAGGCCTCCAGGTGAGCCTCGGAACACTCCAGCCCAGCCGGCAGCTCTTCCAGCTGCAGGTCAGAAGCGCTCACCTTCAAGATGACGGCCAGCAGGAGCGCAGGCTGGCTTCCCAGGTCGACGTCCATGCCGCTGTTGAGGGCCTCCTTCAGCTCCCGGAGCGATGTCCCGCTGGCAGCTCTGCGGAATATCCCCTCCGTCGCCGGTCCTTGCTGGTGCAGGATATCCAGCAGCTCCTGCAGGAGACACAGGAGACAGTTGCTTGGCTGAAGAGCTGCCTTCTGACAGCGGTGGCCAGGGCCAACGCTCTGCCCAAGAGCCAGCTGCTGTCCCCCGCCAAGGGGCCGGCACTAGAACCGTGAGCCAGGGGTGAAGAGCCCAATCCCCCATCCCCGCAGCCCCTGGGGACGCTGCCTCTGGAGCAGCCGGAGGGCTGGGGACCCCCTGTCCAGGCTGGCTTACCTCGATGGGCTGGGGCAGCGTGCCGTCCTCCCCGCAGAGGGCTGCCAGCGGCTGGCCAAAGAGCGCACTGCTGCAGCCGGAGCCTGCCTGCCCTGGCGCCTGGGCAGCGGCCGGGCCCCGCCGCAGAGCAAAGGGCCAGGGCAGCCCCCTCCTCCTCCTCCTCCTCCTGCTGCTGCTCCCTCCTGCTGCAAAGGAAAACAGAGCAAGAGCCTGTCAATGGAGACCGCCAGCCCAGCGCTCCCGGAGCCTGCCCTGCCCTGCCCTGCCCTGCCCTGGCCTGCCCTGCCCTGCCTGCAGCGCGGTGCTGAGCCGTGCGGCGGGACGGGCAGGGAGCCAGCAGCTGCGGCTCAGCGGCTCGGGCTCGGAGGCTCCTGAGAGCCGGCGTGCCACCGGGACAGCCTGGCCCAGCCCTCGCCCTGCCCTCCTCCAAGCCGTGAGCAGCAGCAGAGGCTCCGTGTCCCCGCAGAACCACGTCCAGCGGCCGCTGCCCAGCGGGTGTCCTTGCTTCTCCAGGGGACGTCCTCCCTTGCGGTGACACACCTGCATGGCGACACTCAAGGGACAAGTGAGCACAGCTCAACCGGTTGCAGGACGTTGCCTTTCTCTCCAAAACTCACCTGGTGAGCGGCAAAGTCCCCCTCCGTTGCTAGATGGGGCCGTCGCAGGCCCTGGCTTGGGACCATCCTGCAAGAACCAGGCTGCATTTAGAGAGCAGCCCCGCCGCACAAAGGGCCACCGGCGAGCTGCCACACAGCACCAGCAGCCTGAGCGCGGCAGAGCTGGGAGCCTCTGCCCTCGCGGGCTCTCTGCCCCGCGGGGCAGGTTTCCTCCCAGCGCTGCCAGCGAGGACGTGCCGGCATTCCTGCTGGCTCCCCAACCCTCTCCGCTCCCCGAGTGGCACCGCGGGACCCTCCCTCCCTCCCTCCCTCCCTCCTGCACAAGCTCACCCCACTCGCTGCACCTCCCTGGCACCCCGGCACAGCCAGAGGCAGGTGAAAGGCAGCCATTCTCACCTCTGCCTGGCCCTCCATCAGCCTCTCCAGGCTCCGGGCGCTGAATGTCCTCCACTGGGCAAGAGGGAAGGAGTGGAAGAAGGTGAGCAGCCGTGCCTCTGCTGCTCGGCTGGAGGAGCAGTGCTGGGGGACAGAGCCCAGGCCAGAGAGACACTCACGGCATGGCGGCGGCTCAACTCCTTCTCCAGTGGCTTGATCGATGGGAGACGGGTCACGCGGGCTGTCTTTGCTCCTTCTGGTGTCCTGTACAGCGGGAAGGGACAGGGAGAGAGCTGGGTGAGCCCCAGGCTGCCTCTTCGCTCCTCTCAGGCAGCTCTGCCTGAGAGCTGCCCGCAGGCACAGGGCCACCTCTCCCCACACTGGGGAGCTGTCATCCCCCATCCGGCTGTGCCTGGAGCATCCCCCCGGCTTACCCCAGCAGTGTGCCCACCCACAGCTCCTTCAGCGCCCGGGAGCTGCAGAAAGAGAGGAGAAAGAGCGTCAGGCCCCGCTGCCCCGCAGCCCGTGGGCAGAGGCGGGCGCCTGCACAGCCCTGCCCCGTGGGGAAGGACACAGGGGCAGGACGAAGCCCCCTGGGGCAGGACAGAGGCGCTGCCCAAGCCCTGGCTCCCTCTGCCCTGCCAGAGCAGCTGCTTTTGCCCTTCCCTTCTGGGGACCACAAGGTGACCAGGGGATGCCGGACGTGGAAATGGCCCTGTCCCTCCCTGCCGGCGTGCTGCCCGCTCCCTGCCCAGGCTCTGCACGCAGGGCGGAGGCCATTCACAGCCTGGCCTGGGCAGGCTTGGGAACCTCTCCTGCCCTGCCGTGGGACGTGGCACCACGACTCACCCGAAAGTGGCAACACAGGAGCCGGTGGGCCAGGTGAGGATGATGGAGGTCCTGCCCTCATCGCAGCCTTCCTCCTCCTCCTCCTCCTCCTCTTCTTCCTCCCCCGCTGCCTCCTTCCCGCCGCTCAGCACCCACAGCTGGTCCAGGGCCAGGCGGAGCTGTGGGCGCACGGTGGTGCCGCCACGTCTGCAGAGAGGAGAGGCAGGCAGAGAGCTGGAGGTGGCCTCCTTGGGGTCCCCCCGGGCAGAGCCCTGTCCCCCACCTGCCCTTGGGACGGACACAGGGGCATCCAGCACCAAGGTGCCGGGGCCTGGGGCTGGTGCCAGGCTGTCCCTGCCCTGGGCCCAGGGCCAGGGCTGGGGGAAAGGCAGCTGGGCTCTGGGGGTCTTACTGCAACTTGGCGATGACCAGCTCCTCCTGGAGGAGGAGAAGGCGCCTCTCGCTCCTCTTGCGGCCCCGGCTCAGCCGCACGTCCGTGCTCAGCACCGCCTCGGCATCGGTGAGAGCCTCCCTGCAGAGCAGAGAGCGGCGGGAATGAGGAAGGCAACTGCTGCGGCACCCGGCCCAGCCCGCCTCTCCCCGACCCCCAGGGAGAGCCCACCTGGAGCCGCAGCAGCAGTTGGCCTGGCCCATCCTGCCCGGGACAGGAGGACCCTCGCCGTGCACCAGGGACGCGGCCCAGCCGGCGACAGCGAGGCTGGGAAGCGGGGTGCTGGTGCCGGTGCCGGGGCAGCGCTGCTCGGCCAGACCCTGCCTCCTCCCAGCGCTGCTCTGTGCCAGCACAGCTCCGTCCTGCTGTCTCTGGTGGCTGTTGGCTCCAAGTGACCAACATTCCGACCCCAACGGAAAGTGGGAGGGGCCCTGGGGGGGCCCTGGCGTGGGGGTTCTCTCCACTACGGCCATGTCTGCCTTGCGCTGGGGAGCCCAGAGCAGGACGCAGCGGAGGGGAAGGACCACCGCCCTCCACCTGCTGGCAGTGCTTTGCCTAGTGCAGCCCACGATGCCGGTAGCCGCCGCTGCCCCAAGGGCACTTTGCCGCCTCCAAATTGGTCAACTGGGGCTCCACCACGCCCCCAGGTGTCTGCACAGCTGCATTGCAGCCGGGTGTCCCCCAGCATCTACCCATGCAAGGGCTTCTTCCTCCTCGGGTGCAGCACTTGGCTCTTCCCCTTGTCGAACTGCAGGAGATTCCTTGGCAGCCCCTTCCTCCCGCCTGGCTGGAGGTGTCTGGCTGAACTGTTGATACTGAGCAATGCCTGGATTCAAATAGAAGCGAGTTCTTGAGAGAGTGAAACCCCTGGCCTTTTCAGGAAAAATGCAGGAAATCAGAGACATTGACAAAAGGATCTTTTGGCTATTTTACACGCCAGCCAGAAACAGCGTGGGGTGCAGGGGTTCATGCTCTAAGGGCAATTTTGCACGTTGGGAAAAGGGCTCGCAAAGCACTCTTCTGGGCAGCAAGTCACACACCCTGGGCGAGGCTGGGATTGGAGAGCCTGGGAGGCTCTCCGGGGTCCCAGCTTTCCCGCAGGGCGGACTGTTGTGGCTGCTGCCTGTTCTTTCCTGCAATGCTGACTGCAGCCACCTGGTGGGGCTGTCCGTGGGAAGGGCGCCAGAGCTGAGAAAGGCCCTGGGAGAGGGGGGAGACAAGCTCTTCTCCAGAGGTTTGCCAGCAGCTCTCCAGAGCATCCCTTTTCATCTCACCCCTGAGAGGCTCTGTGTGACCAGGGAAGGTGCCCCTTGGTGCAATGGATGAGGCCCTGCAGGGCTCCCATCAGGGTCCTTTGGCCTACCCATCCTCCAGCCACCACTCCAGGGGCTGGGGGTCTCAGGTAGGTTCCCAGCCGACGTCTCAGCTACCCAGGGATATGGAAAACAGGGAAAGACTCGTTTACAGAAGTTGTTCAGATTAACAGCACGTCCCTTCTCCCCGGGGAAGGTGTTACGCACCTGGGGATTGTGTGTAAATACTCACCGCCCGGGTTTGTCTTCATGACGGTCTTAATGCTCTTTTAAAACGACGCTGTTGTCTTGTGCAGTGTTGTGCAGTGCTGTGGAACAGGTTTCCGAAAGCGTGCCACATTGGCCTATTTCAAACCGAGGGGCATTTCCGTCAAGAGCACCAGCTCGGCTTTTGGCAGCCCAACCTCCTTGTGCTTTTCACTTTGCCAACCAGGAACAAGGTAACCCCGTCTCGAACAAGCCCTGTCTTCACCGAGTGCCATATTTAAAAGTTGTACAGTCCTATAAAGCCTTCAGAACAAGTCTGTTGGGCTTTGGGTGTCGGTGTAGGGTAGCTAGCAACTCTGTAACCGCCGTAGCATGTTTCAATGTCTGCAACTGAAACAACGCCTGCTTCCTATTACAGGAACAGAAGCTTACGGGTTTGTTGTTAGCAGGCACAAATGGGAAAGGCAAGGTAAACAAGGCAGGCCCGAAGGCACAAACCCCTAGCCTTCGGCTTTCTGCTTCTCAGGGGGTTATTAACAGCAGCGTTTTCTCCCCCTCGTCACATGCAGTTCAGTGTCTCGGCTTGGTTCAAGTGCAGTCGCACGTGAGGCTCATGAGGTAACCTAGATGAAGACCGATGTCTCAAATTTCTTCTTGGAGACGGAGGCCTTCCAAAAGTTTCCAAGAGAGGACCAGTGGAAATTCTCCTTCTGGTTGCCATGTGAGGAGAGGCTGAGAGAGCTGGCACTCCTCAGCTGGGGGAAGGGAAGACGGGGTGGGTGGGGGGGGTGGGGGGGGCGTGTTGTGTGTGTCTTATCAATGTGTATAAAAACCTGCCGAGAAGGAAAGAAGAGGAGGGAGCCAGGCTCTTCTCAAGAGCGTGCACCGAGAGGACCAGAGGAAAGGGGCACAAATGAGAAGGCATGATATTCCAGCCGCACACGAGGAACCAATCTTTGACTGTTGGGGTGATGTATTTTACTGGCTCCAGGCGAGCCTGCTTGAGCAGAGGGCTTGGACCAGATGACCTCCACAGGTCCCTTCCAACCTCCACCCTCCTGCGTGACTCTCTGCTTTGCTTTCACTCCTAAGGCACCTGAACTCAGGCCTGATGCCCGCTGGCAAGGGTGCTGGGACAAGGGACGATCCCAAACTCCTCCCCGAGGATTCAGCACAAAACAACAGCTCCCCACTCCAGAATATCCTATGGCAGACGCAGTCAGAAGAGAGAAAAGATCCTTTTATTGTGGCCAGCAACGGCGGGGGCCCAGGAGTCACAGCGGTTCAGCCGCTCAAAAGGAATCAGCACCTGCAACGACAGAGTCGGAAAGCTCGCGTAAATCCATCAAGGCAGGGAGAGGCAGGATTTTGTTCCCCTTTCTTTGGGGAACACCGTTTACGAGGAGTTGTTTATGGCCCAGAGGAGAGAGCTGGTGCTGGCATTGACTACGGGGTGGCTCGGGCGCCTTATCCCCATGGGTGATGCCCTTAGAGACCTGCGCGCGTGCAGAGATGCACAGTGCCCCTGTGCCACGCAGCAGGGCTCCGTGGGGAGCCCCTGCGGAGCTGCCGGGGAGCTGTTTCCAAACCCTGCGCAGCACCGGCCCTCGCCGTCCCTTGCCAGCGCGTTGGAGTGACTTGGAGCAGTCTTCAGAGCTGGGAAAGATGGGCAGCAGAGCCTGGTACACACCTGGCCTTCCTGACCTTCTGCACCTTCCTGCTTTTTTCCAGGCCCCGTCTTTCTCTCTCTCTCTTCCTTCTTTTCTTTTCTGGCTGGCAATCCCTCTCCTCTGCCCAGGCCTCTCTGCTCTTTCTTTTCTTGCGTCCGTTTTCCGTTTCCTGGGGGGAGCCTGCAAACCTTTCCGTCCCACAGTGCGGTTAGATAGGTAAAGCCAGGACCCACGGGAAGCAGTTCTTGACTGAACCAAAGCTGACTCACGTTACCTTCTTTCCTCCGAAAGGCTCTGTAGTTCTCGTGCGCATCCCAGGGAGGCTGCCGTGGTCTCTGGGGTGCTTGGAGGCAAAGCAACGGGTGCCTAAGAGAGAAATGTTGGCGTTAGCAGGTGGCAAGGGACGCCCTGGAGGAGGAAGCGACTGGTTGCCAAACTGCTACCTTAGCTCTCCAGAGAAGATCCCTTTGGATCTTTCTTCCAAGGGCCTCGCTTTGGAACACAGTGTTCACACGGCTGTGTGACACTCGGTTCATTTGGGGGGGGCCATGCAGCAGGGAGCCTGCGGAGGTCCCTTTGGTGCAATCCCACCTTCTGCGGCGGGAGGCTTTGCTTTTGAAAAGGGATTTTGTAGGTACTTCCCTTGATGAAGCACGTGCCTAAGGCATTTGAGAAACAGCCTGTCCAGTTTTCCTTGCAATGGGTCCTTCCGGGGTGGGGTGGGTGGGGGGTTAAAAAGAGCCCACACAAAGCCACAAGAGCTCGAATGCCAGGAAGAGGCACAGCAGCTACGTGGGCTCACGAGGAACTACCCTCCTCCACGAGGCACGTTGTCCCAGTGTTTGTGGAGCTGCCATACCTCTGCCCTTTGCGATCCCGCCACCGTGTCGGCCCCTGCTGCTTTCTGGAGGAGGAGCAGAGAGGGTGGTGCGTCCAGGAGGGCTTTTGCCTGGTGCTCCACCTCTGCTCCGCCTGCAGGGCCACGTTGCTCTTCCAAAGGCAGCTCTAGAAAGCAAAAGCATGTGCAGCCAAGTGACTTCTTGGAAGCGGACAACAGCTAAAGCAAAGCCCACCCGAAGCCCTGCGCCAGCATTCTGCTCAGGCTGTGACAACCCTCAGTCCCTCCTCCTCATACCTGCGGATCTGTCCACGGGCGCTGGCCGCTCCGCAGCTGAGGGACTGGAAAGGCCAGCCATCTCCTCCCCAAAGATTGCACAGTGGTTCTCCATCAGAAACTCCACCAGCACCTTCACCTGCACACATCACGTCCTTGGTTTCAGCGCAGGTGGCTGAAAAGGTGTCAAGCAGCCTTTCCCACTGCTGACCCTTCCCTCTGCGCAGAAGGCTGTGGCTGTGGGGCTGCTCTTCCAGGCAGCCCACCCCACCCCAGCAGCATTTGCTCAAGAGAGGAGGCAGCCAGGGACCTCTGAACAGCCACGCTCTGAGGGGCCGGGAAGGCTGCAGCCGGCTGCTCACTAGAGCGTACCTTCTCAGCCACCTCCAGCATGGCCTCCAGAGGGAGCAGGTCCTCGTTGGCCGGGCTCAGCAGGTTAGGCCCCACGCAGATGGCCAGGTTGCTGCAGCTCATCCTGCTGGCGGACGCGTTGTGGCCGATGTGCTGGAGGAGGGACAGCAGCCGCTTCAGCAGGAGGAGGTTGGCTGCAGGCAACTTCTCGGCCACCCTGAGGGAACAGGAGCACAAGGTTCATAAAGCAGCTGCTGCCCACAGCCGTCCCCAGGCTTACCCAGGAGGGCAGGTGGGAGCCAGCGGCTGTGTTGCGCAGCTTTCCAGGTGCCCTCAGCCAGCGGTCAGGGCTCCTGCTCAACAGGCAGGCTGCTGCCCACACTCACGCTTTCAGCTCTTCAATCTTCTCCTCCTTGCTGGTCTTCTGCATCGCTGCCATCCAGTCCTCGTAGAGGTCTGTCACAAGGAGCTTGGCGGGGATGCTTCGGAGGAAGTCCTGCAACGCCAAGGCCTCCAGGTGAGCCTCGGAACACTCCAGCCCAGCCGGCAGCTCTTCCAGCTGCAGGTCAGAAGCGCTCACCTTCAAGATGACGGCCAGCAGGAGCGCAGGCTGGCTTCCCAGGTCGACGTCCATGCCGCTGTTGAGGGCCTCCTTCAGCTCCCGGAGCGATGTCCCGCTGGCAGCTCTGCGGAATATCCCCTCCGTCGCCGGTCCTTGCTGGTGCAGGATATCCAGCAGCTCCTGCAGGAGACACAGGAGACAGTTGCTTGGCTGAAGAGCTGCCTTCTGACAGCGGTGGCCAGGGCCAACGCTCTGCCCAAGAGCCAGCTGCTGTCCCCCGCCAAGGGGCCGGCACTAGAACCGTGAGCCAGGGGTGAAGAGCCCAATCCCCCATCCCCGCAGCCCCTGGGGACGCTGCCTCTGGAGCAGCCGGAGGGCTGGGGACCCCCTGTCCAGGCTGGCTTACCTCGATGGGCTGGGGCAGCGTGCCGTCCTCCCCGCAGAGGGCTGCCAGGGGCTGGCCAAAGAGCGCCCTGCTGCAGCCGGAGCCCGCCTGCCCTGGCGCCTGGGCAGCGGCCGGGCCCCACCGCAGAGCAAAGGGCCAGGGCAGCCCCCTCCTCCTCCTCCTCCTCCTGCTGCTGCTCCCTCCTGCTGCAAAGGAAAACAGAGCAAGAGCCTGTCAATGGAGACCGCCAGCCCAGCGCTCCCGGAGCCTGCCCTGGCCTGCCCTGCCCTGCCCTGGCCTGCCCTGCCCTGCCTGCAGCGCGGTGCTGAGCCGTGCGGCGGGACGGGCAGGGAGCCAGCAGCTGCGGCTCAGCGGCTCGGGCTCGGAGGCTCCTGAGAGCCGGCGTGCCACCGGGACAGCCTGGCCCAGCCCTCGCCCTGCCCTCCTCCAAGCCGTGAGCAGCAGCAGAGGCTCCGTGTCCCCGCAGAACCACGTCCAGCGGCCGCTGCCCAGCGGGTGTCCTTGCTTCTCCAGGGGACGTCCTCCCTTGCGGTGCCACACCTGCATGGCGACACTCAAGGGACAAGTGAGCACAGCTCAACCGGTTGCAGGACGTTGCCTTTCTCTCCAAAACTCACCTGGTGAGCGGCAAAGTCCCCCTCCGTTGCTAGATGGGGCCATCGCAGGCCCTGGCTTGGGACCATCCTGCAAGAACCAGGCTGCATTTAGAGAGCAGCCCCGCCGCACAAAGGGCCACCGGCGAGCTGCCACACAGCACCAGCAGCCTGAGCGCGGCAGAGCTGGGAGCCTCTGCCCTCGCGGGCTCTCTGCCCCGCGGGGCAGGTTTCCTCCCAGCGCTGCCAGCGAGGACGTGCCGGCATTCCTGCTGGCTCCCCAACCCTCTCCGCTCCCCGAGTGGCACCGCGGGACCCTCCCTCCCTCCCTCCCTCCCTCCTGCACAAGCTCACCCCACTCGCTGCACCTCCCTGGCACCCCGGCACAGCCAGAGGCAGGTGAAAGGCAGCCATTCTCACCTCTGCCTGGCCCTCCATCAGCCTCTCCAGGCTCCGGGCGCTGAATGTCCTCCACTGGGCAAGTGGGAAGGAGTGGAAGAAGGTGAGCAGCCGTGCCTCTGCTGCTCGGCTGGAGGAGCAGTGCTGGGGGACAGAGCCCAGGCCAGAGAGACACTCACGGCATGGCGGCGGCTCAACTCCTTCTCCAGTGGCTTGATCGATGGGAGACGGGTCACGCGGGCTGTCTTTGCTCCTTCTGGTGTCCTGTACAGCGGGAAGGGACAGGGAGAGAGCTGGGTGAGCCCCAGGCTGCCTCTTCGCTCCTCTCAGGCAGCTCTGCCTGAGAGCTGCCCGCAGGCACAGGGCCACCTCTCCCCACACTGGGGAGCTGTCATCCCCCATCCGGCTGTGCCTGGAGCATCCCCCCGGCTTACCCCAGCAGTGTGCCCACCCACAGCTCCTTCAGCGCCCGGGAGCTGCAGAAAGAGAGGAGAAAGAGCGTCAGGCCCCGCTGCCCCGCAGCCCGTGGGCAGAGGCGGGCGCCTGCACAGCCCTGCCCCGTGGGGAAGGACACAGGGGCAGGACGAAGCCCCCTGGGGCAGGACAGAGGCGCTGCCCAAGCCCTGGCTCCCTCTGCCCTGCCAGAGCAGCTGCTTTTGCCCTTCCCTTCTGGGGACCACAAGGTGACCAGGGGATGCCGGACGTGGAAATGGCCCCGTCCCTCCCTGCCGGCGTGCTGCCCGCTCCCTGCCCAGGCTCTGCACGCAGGGCGGAGGCCATTCACAGCCTGGCCTGGGCAGGCTTGGGAACCTCTCCTGCCCTGCCGTGGGACGTGGCACCACGACGCACCCGAAAGTGGCAACACAGGAGCCGGTGGGCCAGGTGAGGATGACGGAGGTCCTGCCCTCATCGCAGCCTTCCTCCTCCTCCTCCTCCTCCTCTTCTTCCTCCCCCGCTGCCTCCTTCCCGCCGCTCAGCACCCACAGCTGGTCCAGGGCCAGGCGGAGCTGTGGGCGCACGGTGGTGCCGCCACGTCTGCAGAGAGGAGAGGCAGGCAGAGAGCTGGAGGTGGCCTCCTTGGGGTCCCCCCGGGCAGAGCCCTGTCCCCCACCTGCCCTTGGGACGGACACAGGGGCATCCAGCACCAAGGTGCCGGGGCCTGGGGCTGGTGCCAGGCTGTCCCTGCCCTGGGCCCAGGGCCAGGGCTGGGGGAAAGGCAGCTGGGCTCTGGGGGTCTTACTGCAACTTGGCGATGACCAGCTCCTCCTGGAGGAGGAGAAGGCGCCTCTCGCTCCTCTTGCGGCCCCGGCTCAGCCGCACGTCCGTGCTCAGCACCGCCTCGGCATCGGTGAGAGCCTCCCTGCAGAGCAGAGAGCGGCGGGAATGAGGAAGGCAACTGCTGCGGCACCCGGCCCAGCCCGCCTCTCCCCGACCCCCAGGGAGAGCCCACCTGGAGCCGCAGCAGCAGTTGGCCTGGCCCATCCTGCCCGGGACAGGAGGACCCTCGCCGTGCACCAGGGACGCGGCCCAGCCGGCGACAGCGAGGCTGGGAAGCGGGGTGCTGGTGCCGGTGCCGGGGCAGCGCTGCTCGGCCAGACCCTGCCTCCTCCCAGCGCTGCTCTGTGCCAGCACAGCTCCGTCCTGCTGTCTCTGGTGGCTGTTGGCTCCAAGTGACCAACATTCCGACCCCAACGGAAAGTGGGAGGGGCCCTGGGGGGGCCCTGGCGTGGGGGTTCTCTCCACTACGGCCATGTCTGCCTTGCGCTGGGGAGCCCAGAGCAGGACGCAGCGGAGGGGAAGGACCACCGCCCTCCACCTGCTGCCAATGCTTTGCCTAGTGCAGCCCACGATGCCGGTAGCCGCCGCTGCCCCAAGGGCACTTTGCCGCCTCCAAATTGGTCAACTGGGGCTCCACCACGCCCCCAGGTGTCTGCACAGCTGCATTGCAGCCGGGTGTCCCCCAGCATCTACCCATGCAAGGGCTTCTTCCTCCTCGGGTGCAGCACTTGGCTCTTCCCCTTGTCGAACTGCAGGAGATTCCTTGGCAGCCCCTTCCTCCCGCCTGGCTGGAGGTGTCTGGCTGAACTGTTGATACTGAGCAATGCCTGGATTCAAATAGAAGCGAGTTCTTGAGAGAGTGAAACCCCTGGCCTTTTCAGGAAAAATGCAGGAAATCAGAGACATTGACAAAAGGATCTTTTGGCTATTTTACACGCCAGCCAGAAACAGCGTGGGGTGCAGGGGTTCATGCTCTAAGGGCAATTTCGCACGTTGGGAAAAGGGCTCGCAAAGCACTCTTCTGGGCAGCAAGTCACACACCCTGGGCGAGGCTGGGATTGGAGAGCCTGGGAGGCTCTCCGGGGTCCCAGCTTTCCCGCAGGGCGGACTGTTGTGGCTGCTGCCTGTTCTTTCCTGCAATGCTGACTGCAGCCACCTGGTGGGGCTGTCCGTGGGAAGGGCGCCAGAGCTGAGAAAGGCCCTGGGAGAGGGGGGAGACAAGCTCTTCTCCAGAGGTTTGCCAGCAGCTCTCCAGAGCATCCCTTTTCATCTCACCCCTGAGAGGCTCTGTGTGACCAGGGAAGGCCCCCCTTGGTGCAATGGATGAGGCCCTGCAGGGCTCCCATCAGGGTCCTTTGGCCTACCCATCCTCCAGCCACCACTCCAGGGGCTGGGGGTCTCAGGTAGGTCCCCAGCCGACGTCTCAGCTACCCAGGGATATGGAAAACAGGGAAAGACTCGTTTACAGAAGTTGTTCAGATTAACAGCACGTCCCTTCTCCCCGGGGAAGGTGTTACGCACCTGGGGATTGTGTGTAAATACTCACCGCCCGGGTTTGTCTTCATGACGGTCTTAATGCTCTTTTAAAACGACGCTGTTGTCTTGTGCAGTGTTGTGCAGTGCTGTGGAACAGGTTTCCGAAAGCGTGCCACATTGGCCTATTTCAAACCGAGGGGCATTTCCGTCAAGAGCACCAGCTCGGCTTTTGGCAGCCCAACCTCCTTGTGCTTTTCACTTTGCCAACCAGGAACAAGGTAACCCCGTCTCGAACAAGCCCTGTCTTCACCGAGTGCCATATTTAAAAGTTGTACAGTCCTATAAAGCCTTCAGAACAAGTCTGTTGGGCTTTGGGTGTCGGTGTAGGGTAGCTAGCAACTCTGTAACCGCCGTAACATGTTTCAATGTCTGCAACTGAAACAACGCCTGCTTCCTATTACAGGAACAGAAGCTTACGGGTTTGTTGTTAGCAGGCACAAATGGGAAAGGCAAGGTAAACAAGGCAGGCCCGAAGGCACAAACCCCTAGCCTTCGGCTTTCTGCTTCTCAGGGGGTTATTAACAGCAGCGTTTTCTCCCCCTCGTCACATGCAGTTCAGTGTCTCGGCTTGGTTCAAGTGCAGTCGCACGTGAGGCTCATGAGGTAACCTAGATGAAGACCGATGTCTCAAATTTCTTCTTGGAGACGGAGGCCTTCCAAAAGTTTCCAAGAGAGGACCAGTGGAAATTCTCCTTCTGGTTGCCATGTGAGGAGAGGCTGAGAGAGCTGGCACTCCTCAGCTGGGGGAAGGGAAGACGGGGTGGGTGGGGGGGGTGGGGGGGGCGTGTTGTGTGTGTCTTATCAAGGTGTATAAAAACCTGCCGAGAAGGAAAGAAGAGGAGGGAGCCAGGCTCTTCTCAAGAGCGTGCACCGAGAGGACCAGAGGAAAGGGGCACAAATGAGAAGGCATGATATTCCAGCTGCACACGAGGAACCAATCTTTGACTGTTGGGGTGATGTATTTTACTGGCTCCAGGCGAGCCTGCTTGAGCAGAGGGCTTGGACCACATGACCTCCACAGGTCCCTTCCAACCTCCACCCTCCTGCGTGACTCTCTGCTTTGCTTTCACTCCTAAGGCACCTGAACTCAGGCCTGATGCCCGCTGGCAAGGGTGCTGGGACAAGGGACGATCCCAAACTCCTCCCCGAGGATTCAGCACAAAACAACAGCTCCCCACTCCAGAATATCCTATGGCAGACGCAGTCAGAAGAGAGAAAAGATCCTTTTATTGTGGACAGCAACGGTGGGGGCCCAGGAGTCACAGCGGTTCAGCCGCTCAAAAGGAATCAGCACCTGCAACGACAGAGTCGGAAAGCTCGCGTAAATCCATCAAGGCAGGGAGAGGCAGGATTTTGTTCCCCTTTCTTTGGGGAACACCGTTTACGAGGAGTTGTTTATGGCCCAGAGGAGAGAGCTGGTGCTGGCATTGACTACGGGGTGGCTCGGGCGCCTTATCCCCATGGGTGATGCCCTTAGAGACCTGCGCGCGTGCAGAGATGCACAGTGCCCCTGTGCCACGCAGCAGGGCTCCGTGGGGAGCCCCTGCGGAGCTGCCGGGGAGCTGTTTCCAAACCCTGCGCAGCACCGGCCCTCGCCGTCCCTTGCCAGCGCGTTGGACTGACTTGGAGCAGTCTTCAGAGCCGGGAAAGATGGGCAGCAGAGCCTGGTACACACCTGGCCTTCCTGACCTTCTGCACCTTCCTGCTTTTTTCCAGGCCCCGTCTTTCTCTCTCTCTCTTCCTTCTTTTCTTTTCTGGCTGGCAATCCCTCTCCTCTGCCCAGGCCTCTGTGCTCTTTCTTTTCTTGCGTCCGTTTTCCGTTTCCTGGGGGGAGCCTGCAAACCTTTCCGTCCCACAGTGCGGTTAGATAGGTAAAGCCAGGACCCACGGGAAGCAGTTCTTGACTGAACCAAAGCTGACTCACGTTACCTTCTTTCCTCCGAAAGGCTCTGTAGTTCTCGTGCGCATCCCAGGGAGGCTGCCGTGGTCTCTGGGGTGCTTGGAGGCAAAGCAACGGGTGCCTAAGAGAGAAATGTTGGCGTTAGCAGGTGGCAAGGGACGCCCTGGAGGAGGAAGCGACTGGTTGCCAAACTGCTACCTTAGCTCTCCAGAGAAGATCCCTTTGGATCTTTCTTCCAAGGGCCTCGCTTTGGAACACAGTGTTCACACGGCTGTGTGACACTCGGTTCATTTGGGGGGGGCCATGCAGCAGGGAGCCTGCGGAGGTCCCTTTGGTGCAATCCCACCTTCTGCGGCGGGAGGCTTTGCTTTTGAAAAGGGATTTTGTAGGTACTTCCCTTGATGAAGCACGTGCCTAAGGCATTTGAGAAACAGCCTGTCCAGTTTTCCTTGCAATGGGTCCTTCCGGGGTGGGGTGGGTGGGGGGTTAAAAAGAGCCCACACAAAGCCACAAGAGCTCGAATGCCAGGAAGAGGCACAGCAGCTACGTGGGCTCACGAGGAACTACCCTCCTCCACGAGGCACGTTGTCCCAGTGTTTGTGGAGCTGCCATACCTCTGCCCTTTGCGATCCCGCCACCGTGTCGGCCCCTGCTGCTTTCTGGAGGAGGAGCAGAGAGGGTGGTGCGTCCAGGAGGGCTTTTGCCTGGTGCTCCACCTCTGCTCCGCCTGCAGGGCCACGTTGCTCTTCCAAAGGCAGCTCTGGAAAGCAAAAGCACGTGCAGCCAAGTGACTTCTTGGAAGCGGACAACAGCTAAAGCAAAGCCCACCCGAAGCCCTGCGCCAGCATTCTGCTCAGGCTGTGACAACCCTCAGTCCCTCCTCCTCATACCTGCGGATCTGTCCACGGGCGCTGGCCGCTCCGCAGCCGAGGGACTGGAAAGGCCAGCCATCTCCTCCCCAAAGATTGCACAGTGGTTCTCCATCAGAAACTCCACCAGCACCTTCACCTGCACACATCACGTCCTTGGTTTCAGCGCAGGTGGCTGAAAAGGTGTCAAGCAGCCTTTCCCACTGCTGACCCTTCCCTCTGCGCAGAAGGCTGTGGCTGTGGGGCTGCTCTTCCAGGCAGCCCACCCCACCCCAGCAGCATTTGCTCAAGAGAGGAGGCAGCCAGGGACCTCTGAACAGCCACGCTCTGAGGGGCCGGGAAGGCTGCAGCCGGCTGCTCACTAGAGCGTACCTTCTCAGCCACCTCCAGCATGGCCTCCAGAGGGAGCAGGTCCTCGTTGGCCGGGCTCAGCAGGTTAGGCCCCACGCAGATGGCCAGGTTGCTGCAGCTCATCCTGCTGGCGGACGCGTTGTGGCCGATGTGCTGGAGGAGGGACAGCAGCCGCTTCAGCAGGAGGAGGTTGGCTGCAGGCAACTTCTCGGCCACCCTGAGGGAACAGGAGCACAAGGTTCATAAAGCAGCTGCTGCCCACAGCCGTCCCCAGGCTTACCCAGGAGGGCAGGTGGGAGCCAGCGGCTGTGTTGCGCAGCTTTCCAGGTGCCCTCAGCCAGCGGTCAGGGCTCCTGCTCAACAGGCAGGCTGCTGCCCACACTCACGCTTTCAGCTCTTCAATCTTCTCCTCCTTGCTGGTCTTCTGCATCGCTGCCATCCAGTCCTCGTAGAGGTCTGTCACAAGGAGCTTGGCGGGGATGCTTCGGAGGAAGTCCTGCAACGCCAAGGCCTCCAGGTGAGCCTCGGAACACTCCAGCCCAGCCGGCAGCTCTTCCAGCTGCAGGTCAGAAGCGCTCACCTTCAAGATGACGGCCAGCAGGAGCGCAGGCTGGCTTCCCAGGTCGACGTCCATGCCGCTGTTGAGGGCCTCCTTCAGCTCCCGGAGCGATGTCCCGCTGGCAGCTCTGCGGAATATCCCCTCTGTCGCCGGTCCTTGCTGGTGCAGGATATCCAGCAGCTCCTGCAGGAGATGCAGGAGGAGAGTGACTTGGCTGAGGAGTGGCCTCCCAACAGCTCTGGCCAGGGCCAGAGCTCTGCCCCAGACTGGGCTCCCTCCTCTCGCCAAGGGGCCGGCACTAGAACCGTGAGCCAGGGGTGAAGAGCCCAATCCCCCATCCCCGCAGCCCCTGGGGACGCTGCCTCTGGAGCAGCCGGAGGGCTGGGGACCCCCTGTCCAGGCTGGCTTACCTCGATGGGCTGGGGCAGCGTGCCGTCCTCCCCGCAGAGGGCTGCCAGGGGCTGGCCAAAGAGCGCCCTGCTGCAGCCGGAGCCCGCCTGCCCTGGCGCCTGGGCAGCGGCCGGGCCCCGCCGCAGAGCAAAGGGCCAGGGCAGCCCCCTCCTCCTCCTCCTCCTCCTGCTGCTGCTCCCTCCTGCTGCAAAGGAAAACAGAGCAAGAGCCTGTCAATGGAGACCGCCAGCCCAGCGCTCCCGGAGCCTGCCCTGCCCTGCCCTGCCCTGCCCTGGCCTGCCCTGCCCTGCCCTGCCTGCAGCGCGGTGCTGAGCAGTGCGGCGGGACGGGCAGGGAGCCAGCAGCTGCGGCTCAGCGGCTCGGGCTCGGAGGCTCCTGAGAGCCGGCGTGCCACCGGGACAGCCTGGCCCAGCCCTCGCCCTGCCCTCCTCCAAGCCGTGAGCAGCAGCAGAGGCTCCGTGTCCCCGCAGAACCACGTCCAGCGGCCGCTGCCCAGCGGGTGTCCTTGCTTCTCCAGGGGACGTCCTCCCTTGCGGTGCCACACCTGCATGGCGACACTCAAGGGACAAGTGAGCACAGCTCAACCGGTTGCAGGACGTTGCCTTTCTCTCCAAAACTCACCTGGTGAGCGGCAAAGTCCCCCTCCGTTGCTAGATGGGGCCGTCGCAG
>NW_027472036.1:335000-472000 GCF_965638725.1 Aptenodytes patagonicus | reverse complement strand
CCAGGTGAAGCCAGGGTTACTCAAGGGAGAAATGCAGCCTGGTGCCGCCATGGGCCCCCCTGCTTTTGGTGGCCATGTCACATTTTCCCAGCACTCACCTGAGTAAATGACAGCAGCGTCGTTCAGCAGCTGCCTCATGCAGCACGGTGAGGTCCCCAGGGCAGTCACTGGGCACTGTCCCAGGTGAGCTTCCGTCCCATCAGAGTGGAATGAGTGTCTCCAGACAGGTCCGGTCCCTCTCCCAAAAGGCCCTCCTCTGGGAATGGACTCAGCAAACCCGCAGTTGAGATGACAACAGAGAACATGGGCATCCAAGAGATCCCAGAGGGAGGCACAGAGGGTCCCCCAGGTCCCTGGAACCTGGACTTCCACCCTTCCCTCACACGCTGTGCTGCTGTTCACCAGCCTGAACCCTGTGTCCTCAGGAAAAGAGAAGAACCAGAGAGGGCGGACTTGTGCTCTTGCTCCCTCGGGAGATGAAGGAGAGGCCAAATGGAGGAGAGCCTTCCATTATCCTCCTTCTGCATGATTTTAGGGCTGCAGACAACCACATCACCCCTCCAGTCCTCACACCCGGCATGGCACTGTCTCTGCCCTGCTCCCCTATCCCCAGCACACGCTCAGATATGTAACACCCCATCCTGAGTCCTTATGGGTACAGGTGACACCAGTGGTATTCGTGTGGGTGCAGGGCTGGTCTCTGGGGGACCCCGTGGGGCAGAACATGAGGAAGGATTCATTCCCCGCACACTGCAGCTCTCTGTCCCACATGGGACCGACACCTTCTCCAAAGTGAGCTGCCCTCAGGACAGACAGGGCTGCGCCACTTTGTAACCCCTTGCAGACCAGGTCGGCGGCTTTGGGACCAAAGTCTGAGTCACAGTTTTCCACTGGTCCCCGTGGTGGATCTCCATGCATCCTGAGCAGGGGCTGTTCCCTCCGACCAGCCGGACAAATCCTGGAGCAATCAAAGTCCCTGGAGAGTTCCCAGAGCTCTCTGGCAGTTATATGCCTACATCCCACCTGGTCTGCAAGGTGGCCACAGGGAAGGAGCCCCATGACCCTCCCAGCAGCTCCCAGTGGGTATTGATGGCACAAACACACCAGGGACACCTTGCCACTCCTCAGACATCAGCATAGCACTTGTGGGCTTGCTTCTCTCCCAAACCCCCAGCCATAGGCACTGCTCAGACAAACTACTGCCATTTTGGAGACCCTGAGCTTCCTGGCAGCACCCAGAGCACTTGGGGCCCAGGGAGACTGGCCAAGGCACTGTTGGCTGCTGCAGCCTGATCTGCCCGCTGAGCTCAGGGCCAGGCTGAGGAATCCCTTGGAATCACCAGAAACACACCCTTCTCTCAGGGTGGTCTCAGGCTGTTGGGACACTGCTGTTAGAGGGGACATGTCACAGGGTACAGGTATGACATGGCTATATTGGCAGTCGGTGTCTGTGCCAGACCCCACTCTGGCACGTGCCTGGGGAGGGGGTCTTCAGCCAGGGCCAGAGTGCACTGCCAGGCACGCACATCCCCATCAACGGCCAGGCAGAGGGTAGGAGAGAGGGCAGAGGAGCAGCCCTGGGCTGACAGGAGCTCCCAGTGCAAGGACGGGCACTGAGGACACTGCAAGGGCTGGCAAAGCCCCAGTAGCACAGGGCAGCTGGGGGCTGGGGTAGGCAGGAAAGGTTGGGCAGCAGGTTGGCACTGCCCGCATGGGGCCGTATCTCCATGGACTGTAACTCATGGGGTGGCCCTGGCAGAGGAATGAGGTGCCATATGCAACCCTGTTCCTCTGCCCAAGGCCAGCGCTCCTCCCCTCTGAACGTCCCCTTTGCTTAGGCTGAGGGACTCGTGTCTGCCAGGAGGCACAATCCAAAAGTCCCTTGACATCTCGTGCCATTCCCCAGGGCTGTGGGAGGTCATGTGAGCAGCTTTTGGTGCCTCTGGCATTGTGGGAACTGTCCCCTGGTAATGCCAGACCGGTCCTGGCTGAGTGGGAGGAGAAAGATGGGAACCAACAGACACAAAGGGGCAGGGAGGGGGATTAATCTCCCAGTGCCAGGCACTGAACGAGGGTGGGCTGAGCCAGCCACCTCAGGGGCCAGAAAGGGGGTGGGCACCTGGGGGTGGGCTCCCATTGGTCTTTCCTCAGGGACCGGGGACACCAGCAATGACAGTCCCAGCTTGGCAGTGTGACCAACCACACTGGGCCCTGCTCCGGCCTCTGCTCGTTGTTCCCTGAGGGCACAGCCAGGTCCCCTCCCCTGTCCTGGCCTCACAGGTGGGGAACAGGCTGGCCATTTACCTGAACATGTCACTCCAGCATCCTCACCGTGACCACAGTTGTGTTGACCCCATCCGTTGTGTGTACAGTCAGACAGGGCAGACTTGGTGCCATGACAGCGAACATCATCCATTCAAATGGGGCCAGATACTGAGCCACAGTGTCCGTACTTAGGAGCTTTAACAGCAGACCCACAGCCCAGCTGCTTACAAACCACTGCAGCATCAGCCATGTCTCAGGAGTCATCACACACGGTCCCCAATTGGCCCTGGTGTTTCACCTCCACTCTCCCAGCGCAGCGCCTGCTGCCATCCTCCAGCCTCAACTCTGCAGCCCCTTCAAACACCAACATGGGACTGGTCAGGAGAGCACCAAGCCCCAGACTGCAGGTCTGGAGGTCCCCTCTTCCCAGGCCGAGTCACTGGCACCAGGGTGGGAGCCCTCAACCTCCGGGCTCTCCCTGGGGCAGTGTCGGTGTCCCTCCACTCCCCATGGGCTGTGCAGGCTATGGGCACTAACTCCTGACTCGCTGGGCCATTTCCTGCCCCACAGCCCTTGGCACCTCCTCCCACCTCAATGGCCCCCTGCTCATGTCCATCGACATACTGTGCCCCCAGGCCCTGCACAGGGCACCTGCTCCTCCCCAGCCCAGCACCCCTGAACAGCTCCATGCCCCCAGGCCTGCAGCTGCCCCTGCCCACCACCTGCCCCAGCACCACACAATCCTACCACCACCCCAGGGCTTTCCATGTCCCCAGGGAGCAACGACACAATCCTGAGCATCCCCCAACCCATGTCCCCTTGTCGCCACTGGCATCAGCGCTGGGGCCCCAGGAAGGACATCTCTCTACTGCCTCCACGTGCAGACGTGCCGGTCCCCTTCTCTCTGTGGGGCACAAACTTCCCTCCTGGGGTTAGGGTCCCCCAGAACCTGGGGGCAGTGAGCAGCACACAAACCCTCTGGGGCACCCTGGAGATTTGCTGTCCCCTGGGGATCACTGAGTGTCACTGCCATCAGCTGGGGCACTGCCGACTCCAGAGGCACAGCACTGGGGAACAGGGGATCCCAAAAGGGTGCCCCAGGATGGGGTGTCTATAAATGCAGCCAGGCATGGACCACCCTAAATACTGGAGCCCTGGAAGTGGAGATACCCTCTCCCACCCAGAGAGGCATGGGGAAAGGCATAGGGTCCATGGACTTGAGCACCTTCTGTCCCTCATCTCAGTGGCACCTGCAAAGAAACCCCGTTCTCAGAGGTATCCCAATGACCCTGCTGGTACTCAGTGGCCCTGGGCTATGGGACAGAGGAACTGGCACTTACCCCAGCACGACTGCACCCAGAGAAAAAGCCACATCGCTTGAGAAGAGAGGAGTTCCTCCATCCCCATCCTGAGCCTCCTGCCCTGCTGGCACAGCCCTGCTGCACCCCACTCGCTCTCACAGCTCCTAGAAATTCATGGGGATAACATGGTGGGAGGGTAATATATCTCTCCTGCTGACCCAGCTGCAGGAGAAGCCAATCGAAGCAGCAGCACCTTTTTAGACATGATCAGGAGCTATCTCCCCTCCGACACAGCCCAGCCCTCCAGTGAACTTCTCTAGCACCGTTCATGACCATATATGAGGGATGGCTCCGCTTCGTGTGTCACGGTCACTGCGGTGGGGGATCATCACAGGACAGGGCTGTGTGGGGGAGGGTCTGTCACCCCTTGCACCTCACTGTGGGGACTAGGGGCACTGTGCATCTCCTACGCTGGGCTCATCCAAGAGCCCAAGAGGCAAGTGTCCAGCCATCCCCATGCTACAGGAACCACAGGGCTGGGACTGCACCAAGGTCTGTGTGAGGATGGGAAGGAAACAGCCCCTGCCCCTCCTACAGACCCTGCTGTGCTGGCAACAGCAGCTGGGAAAGGTCCTTGGCCAGGGGAAGAGCTCCATCAAGCTCCATTGCAGAGGGACCTGGACAGGCTGGATCGATGGGCCCAGACCAATTGTATGAGGTTCAACAAGGCCAAGTGCCGGGTCCTGCACTTCGGCCACAACAACCCCATGCAGCGCTACAGGCTTGGGGAAGAGTGGCTGGAAAGCTGCCCAGCAGAGAAGGACCTGGGGGTGCTGGTTGACAGCCGGCTGAACATGAGCCGGCAGTGTGCCCAGGCGGCCAAGAAGGCCAATGGCATCCTGGCCTGTATCAGAAATAGTGTGGCCAGCAGGAGTAGGGAAGTGATAGTGCCCCTGTACTCGGCACTGGTGAGGCCGCACCTCGAATACTGTGTTCAGTTTTGGGCCCCTCACTACAAGAAGGACATTGAGGTGCTGGAGCGTGTGCAGAGAAGGGCAACGAGGCTGGTGAGGGGTCTGGAGAACAAGTCTTATGAGGAGCGGCTGAGGGAACTGGGGTTGTTTAGCCTGCAGAAAAGGAGGCTGAGGGGAGACCTCATCGCTCTCTACAACTCCCTGAAAGGAGGTTGTAGCGAGGTGGGTGTTGGTCTCTTCTCCCAAGTAACTAGTGACAGGACAAGAGGAAATGGCCTCAAGTTGCGCCAGGGGAGGTTTAGATTGGATGTAAGGAAGAATTTCTTTACTGAAAGAGTGGTGAAACATTGGAACAGGCTGCCCAGGGAAGTGGTGGAGTCCCCATCCCTGGAAGTATTTAAAAGACGAGTAGATGAGGCACTTAGGGACATGGTTTAGTGGACATGGTGGTGTTGGGTTGCTGGTTGGACTCGATGATCTTAGAGGTCTTTTCCAACCTCAATGATTCTATGATTCTATGATTCTATGATTCTAAGCTCCATCCGGGCAAGAGTACTGCCTTGCCCGTCCCTCTCTGCAGAGCCACACGGTGGGTCCCTTGCAGGAGCCGGAGCTGGGACATGTCCCTGCCCTGGAAGCAGACATGCAGCCCACAGCCTCAGACATGTCCCTGACTCTCAGCCTGTCACCAAGGGGCCGTTATTCCCCACAGGCAGACTGGGAGCTGGAGCCTGCAGGTGCACAAACCACAGCCCACGTGGCCTCGCAGCCCTCGCCGCGCTCCCCCCCGCAGTGCCCATGCAGGAAGTCTGTGGTTTCCTCCTGGCACCATGCCCTGGCACATCCCTGCGGTGCCCCTGAGCCACCCCCACCCTGACTGCTCCAGCCAGGGCTGCAGGGGTTGCTCCTTCAGCCTTGCAGACACGGGGCCAGGCAGCTCCCATCCCCTGTGATGCCCTTCTGATGCACACGGCCGCTCTGCACCAAGCCCCATGGCCACGGGGTGTCATCGGTGATGTGACCTCACACCCTCCTACTTCTGCTGCTGTGTGCTCATGAGTTACACTGTCACACGTGCGGGTGTGCTGTGTATGGGCTTCTGCTGACCATGGTTCTTCCAAAAAGCCATATTTGGATGGGGTCTAAATATTATTTTGATGACATCAGAAGCACCCACACAAGCCATATGCCTGATCTTTGCCTAAAAGCTACTCAGGCATCACTGAAATCACAAATTCGTGCACAAGCCATGTGCATACTCCTGGCCTATGCGCCACTCAGCCACAGGTGATGTCATAGCATCTACGCCTGCCATGTGCCTGCTCCTGGCCTCTCAGGTATTCAGACACCAATGACCTTACAAACACCTACACAAACTATTGGTCTGCTCCTAGCCTATCAGCTACTCAGGCACCAGTGACACAACTCAGCCTACACCACCCGTGGGCCTGCTCCTGGCCTGTCAGGTACTAGGGCAGCAGTGACTTCACAAGCACCTGGACAACACATAGGCCTTGTCCTGGCCTATCAGCTAATCAGTCACAAATGACATTGCAAACACCTACACGAGACAAGTTCTTACTCCTGGCCTACCAGCTTCTAAGGCCCCTGTGATCTCAAAATATCCAACACAAGGCATGTTTCTCCTGGCCTACCAGCTACTCAGGCACCTATGACCTCACAAAGTCATTCACAAATAATATGCCAGCTCCTGGCCTATCATCTACTCAGGCACCAGTGACCTCAGAAGCACCTACACAATCCATAGGCCTGTTCCTAGCCTATCAGATATTCAACCCAGAGTGACCTCACAAGTAGGTATCTGTCCATTTGCCATGTACTTGTCATTGATGTACTCAGGCTCCAATGACCTCACAAGCACCTATACAAGCCATGTACCTGGTCCTGGCCTATCAGCTACTCAGCCAAGAGTAACATCACAAGCACATACCCAAGCTCTGTGTCTCCCTCTTGCTCATCAACTACTCAGGCACCAGTGACCTGACCACCACATAGAATCATAGAATCATAGAATAGTTTGGGTTGGAATGGACCTTTAAAGGTCATCTGGTCCAACCTCCCTGCTGTGGGCAGAGTCATCTTCAACTACATCAGGTTGTTCAGAGCCCTGTCCAACCTGACCCTGAATGTTTCCAGGGATGGGGCATCCACCACCTCTCTGGGCAACCTGTTCCAGTGTTTCACCACCCTCAGCAGAAAAAATTTCTTCCTTATATCTAGTCTATATCTACCATATCTACATATCCACCTATTTGCTATCTCCTCACCTATGAGGTACAAGGGAACAAGTGGCCTCACCCAATCCCTCACTCACTCCCTCCCAGCAGGACATGGGAGACAACTGGAAGAGCAAAAGTGAGAAAAAACCTCATGGGTCAAGGTAATGACACTTTAATAAATAGTGAAAAATAAAAAAAGGAAGGAAACATGGGATGAAGAAGCAATCACTCACACCAGCAGAAAGATGCCCAGCCAGTCTCCAAGCAATGGCTACTTTGCAGAAACTCCCCTGCCAGTTTTAGTGCTGAACAAGACACCATATGGCATGGAATATCTCTTTGGGCCATTCGGGTCAGCTGTCCTGACTTTGTCCCCTCCCAGCCTCTGGCCCACCCCCAGCCTCCTCGCTGTGGGGTCAGAATGAGAAACAGAGAAGGCCTTGACATTATGCCAGCACTCATCAGCAATAGCTATAACAACAGTGTGTTTTCAACACTGTTTCAGCCACCAGCACAAAGCACAGCACCATAGGGACTGCTATCAAGCAAATGAACTCCAGCCCAGCCAGACCCAGGACAATCTCCACCCTTTATTCCATACCATTTGCATCCTGCCCAGGTCCTGCAGTATTCAATGCATTTTCATCAACCACCATCCCCCCCCTTCACTGTCCATGACATAAACACAGTGTACTGGGTTTGGCTGGTGTGGCTCAGGTGGACCTGGACAAGTCCCAGCCCACTCCTGGCTTCTCCCCTCATTCAGTCATCCGGAGTTTTTTGAAACATTTGATCAGGTCATCAATCTAAGGACAAGGCAAAACATGTAGCACCAGCCTGCACCCCACAATGGTCTTACAGGTAGCTGTGCGATCCCCCACAACCATGGGAATGGAAGCTCCCCACCACCCCCCCGACTTCTTGGTGTGACACCTCAAAATGCAGTTTGCAGTTCATAGGCCCATTGGCTGTTTTTCCTCGTTCGTGTGCTTCTTTTTGGTGATATGCCCTTCAGGTCTTTTCCTCTTTGTCCCCATGAACATGTTCTTCTGAGGTTGGCATTTTGCCCTGGTTTTCCACTTTCACAGCCCACATGGCCTATGTCTTGCAGCATTGTTCAAAGCCCAGAGTCTGCCCCAGGAAGCCTGCATGGCTGCCCTGCAGGGCTGGGCTGGCATGTGGGGGCCTCCCAGTCCATCTCACAGGGCTGGCCCCTTCTTTGCACGTGACAGGATTTGTTATGGGGGCCCCTTGGAGGCCTCCTAGAAGGGGGCCATCTCCCTTGGGCATGTTCCAGCTTGTCCACGCCCCACCACCTTTCGGGCACCCCTCCACCCTCTTGAAGTCCCCCCCAACCCCAGACCTGGCAGGGCTTGTTCTGCAGCCTGCTGAAGTGGGGAACGCCGACCTGGCCTTTTCCTTTTGTTTCTATTCACATTTAAACTATAACTGTTCACTCCATGTGCTCTTATTAAAGAAGATTTTATCCATTTCACACCTATGCTTTTGTGGTATATTAATTTAATTTCTATAGCTTTATACTTGTTCATATATATGTAAATGTATACACATATATACATATATAGAAGTATATATATAAAAATAACATATCTATTTTTAAATAAATACATTTGTTAATATAATTATACCCTCCCTTTTATAGATATATTTCTATATATGTATATATTGTATATAAATGCTTATATTTTTATATCTCAACAGTTTCTGGTCCAAGGGAGGCAGGCAGTCAATCACAGGGCTACCAGACAACAGATGGGTATGACAGAACCGAGAAATGGCTGCCAGCCAATCACCATGCAGGATGAAAACACATGGGGAATGAGGCTGTCAGAAGTGGCAGCCGCCCTCTATGTAATGACAGGCCCCTTTGTGACGTGCCCCTGGGGACACCAGGACGGGCGGCCAGACCTGCCAGCCAATCACAGGGCTGCCTGAGAGCTCGTGGTTATGACAGTGTCAAGAAATGGCCATTAGCCAATCACAGAGCAGTATGATGTTTAACAAAATGGCAGCTCACTGCCATGGAATGGCAGCACCGCGTCATAAAATTGCAGCCAAACCAAAATGGTGGCCCCTGTGTTTGTAGGGGAAGGGCCTTCCGGGTCTGATGCACTTCTGGGTAAACCTGCCAGCCAATCACAGCAGAGCACATGACCGGTAGAGGAGAGTGACTTCTGGGGCAAATGGCCCCTGCAGCTGCTGGGAGGAGGCGGGACTTCCACCAGAAGCTGGTGGGCGGGGCACCTGTCACGGTGTGTCTCCCGTAGCGGTGGTGCTGGTGCTCCTGGCATGTTCCGGGGCAGGGATCCCAACACGCACCAGGAAGGCACATGGGGAGGTACAAACAACCCAGCCAGAGCTGGGCCTCCAGAGCTGTGGAAGCCTCCAGTTTCCTCAGGTCTCCAGACCACACGAGTGACTGTCTCGCAAAACATCTGCATGGTCACACAGCTCAGGTAACATTGCTGTTGTCCTCTCTCGGGTGCTTTCCGGCCCAGTCCAGTGCCTCCCCACCTCTTTCCACGTCCCCTGCCAACTCCCCAGCCCAGCAGAACAGCCCAGTGTGGGCTTGCCCCACAGCAGTACCTGCTGCAGGGTGCTGCAGAGCCCCCCACAGCCCCAGCCCCTCTGAAGGGCACAGCAGCTCCTGGGGAGCAGGGAGGGGTCTCAGCCTCCCCATCAGCCCCAGGGATGGAGGCTCACCATGGCACGAGTAAATGGAGGTCAGTGAAACTGCAAGACCCCTGGTCTCATGTCCAGGAGATCCTCACCACAGACTGCATCTGCCCCCTCAGTGCCAGCCCCTCTCCACAGGCCGGAACAGGAGTCTTGGCCCAGCAACAGAGCAGCCTGCCCAGAGCAGGTGCCTGCAGAACATGGTTTCTTTTTCTCTTTGATCCCTCCCTGCAGGCACAGAAAAAGTTCCTTGCTCTTCTCCAGGGACATCCCTGCTCCACAGAGAGTCTTCCCCCAGGCAGGTGTGTCCATGCTGGCCAGGCCGCCTATTCCTGTTTCCCTCCCTGTTCTCCTCACAGGGCCCCAAGCTGGCAGTGCTGCTCCTCAGAGCGATGGGGATATGGTGCCCTGGGGCCACAGGGTGACCCCATACTGGCCATGCTGCTCAGGGTGGGAAGCAGGTAGATGGGGATCACTGTTTATGAGCCTCTTTCCATCTTCCCTGATGGCTCAGTAGCTCAGGACGGTGCTTGGACAGACCATGGGGTGTCTCTAATGGCACAAGGGGATCATGAGGGCCGCCCTAGATCCAGCCTGTGGGTTTTCTATGAAAGTATCCCGAATCACTCTCTA
This sequence comes from Aptenodytes patagonicus, assembly GCF_965638725.1. NCBI lineage: Eukaryota > Metazoa > Chordata > Aves > Sphenisciformes > Spheniscidae > Aptenodytes > Aptenodytes patagonicus. The sequence goes on along the minus strand of NW_027472036.1, from coordinate 461,890 downwards.
GTCTTGTGTCCCTTTGCCTGCTGGCTCCTCACAGCCTCTCCTGGCATTGCAGAGTCTTTGTTAGCATGTGGGCTCCACAGGTTCACTGTTTCCTCCGAGAGACTCTACTTGGATGGTCACTCATTTGGGTGTATTCCTGACACCAGCTTTGGAAGAGGCATCTAGCCTTCTCGCCCTGCCCTGAGGAGCCCCTTTGGTGATGGTGGTGCTAGCAGGGAGGCCAGCTCTGACACAGTGGTTCACATTGCCTGCTCTTCCCCACAGCCACAGGGATGTCACTGTAGAGACAATGGGACTGTCACAAATTACACGAGACCTTTGGGCTTACACAATTGCAAAGGTCTAAGAGGACAGTGTGGAACTGAGGAGAGACCAGCACTGAAAAGACCACGTCCTGCTGCTGTCCATGGCCATGGTTCCAAGGAAGCAGCAGCCCTGACAGAGAAGGAGTGGCCACTGAGGCAGTGAGCGGCAGCCCCGAGGGCCACTGCGGCTGCTCTGCCATGCAGCATCTTGCCTCTTGGTTCCTGAACCCCTCCTGCCTTCTGGGGCTGCACCCCACAGCTCCAGAGAGGATAGATAAGAGGTGGGAGCTGAGACAAATGATTTTCTGCTTGATTCTCTATTAAGCAGGGAGCCTGGCTTCATATATATATGAGGTCTTTGAGAAAAAAAGGTAGGAAGCCAAGAATAATATTATCATAATTATACATATTAAAAAAACCCCAACAAACCAAAAAACAAGCAAGCAAACAAACAAACAAAACCAAAGGAAAATTAAAGACACGTATGAACAAAAGTTAGTCCTGGCTTTTCCTGAGATACCCATGGAGTCCTGTGAGGATGATAGGCACTTTATTGATGCTGAAGTAGCATGTATTCAAATAGTTTCCACAGGCCACCCTTGATCTCTTTGTTCCTTATGCTGTAGTTGAGGGGGTTCACTGTGGGAGGCACCACCAAGTACAGAACTGCCACGACCAGATCCAGGGATGGGGAAGAGATGGAGGGGGGCTTCAGGTAGGCAAACATTCCAGTGCTGACATACAGGGAGACCACGGCCAGGTGGGGGAAGAACGTGGAAAAGGCTTTGTGCCGTCCCTGCTCAGAGGGAATCCTCAGCACAGCCCTGAAGCTCTGCACATAGGACAGCAGAATGGAAACAAAACAACCAAAAGGCACTGATCGCGAGAAGCCCAGCTTCCCTGAGGTAGTCTGAATCTGAGCAGGAGAGCTTGAGGATTTGGGGAACTTCACAGAAGAACTGGTCCAGGGCATTGCCTTGGCAGAGTGGTAGTGAAAATGTATTAGCTGTGAGCAGCACAGCATTGAGGAAACCACTGCCCCAGGCAGCTGCTGCCATGTGGACACAAGCTCTGCTGCCCAGGAGAGTCTCGTAGTGCAGGGGTTTGCAGATGGCCACGTAGCAGTCATAGGCCATGACAGTGAGGAGAGAATACAACGCTGAGATCAAGAAAATAAAAAAAAAAAAAAAATCTGTGCAGCACATCCCACGTAGGAGATGGCCCTGTTGTCCCACAGGGAATTGGCCATGGATTTTGGGAGATGGAGCCCAGGTCGAGGAGGGAGAGGTTGAGGAGGAAGAAGTACATGGGGGTGTGGAGGTGGTGCTTGCAGGCTATGGTTGTGATGATGAGGCTGTTGCCCAGGAGGGCAGCCAGGTAGATGCCCAGGAAGAGCCAGAAGTGCAAGAGTTGCAGCTCCCGTGTGTCTGCAGACTCGAAGAGGATGAACTCAGTCATGAAGCTGCCGTTGGACATTTGCTGCCTCTGGGCACAGATGTCTGTCCAAAGATGGAAAAGACACGGTAAAGTTAGGACAGACTTCTCTCAGCAAAGGTACTCCATTTCTCATCAAAATACACACCCACCCACCCCCAATTAAAATGCATTTCCTCTCTCTGGGTTGTTGTGCTGAATGTGCTGTGAGGAGCAGGGGCTCTGCCTGTGATGTCCCGAGGAGTCAGCTCTGCCCTGCTGCAGTGAGTACACGGGAGCTGGTTGGTGACACCTCCGGTGTTCACAAGTGATGTCAGATGTAATCCACCTTTAGTGGAAAAGTTCAGTATCTGCACTCATGACTCTGAAGAGTGGGCTGAAGATGAGAAGCTTAGTGTGTCTTTATGGTAATTTTGTCTGAGTTTCTTGTTTTCCATCATTACATCTGGTGAGCGCTCTTTTTAGGGGTTAGAAATCCCCATTTTTACAACTGAAAGTGTGAAAGTCATAAGACCAGACAGGCAAAAGGGGTCAGCTCTCTGTGGCTTAGTGCAGGGTCATGAGAACTGCAGTGTCCATTATTCTGTTCCCAGCTGCCCTGTGCTTTCATTTGTGCTTCCTCAAGGATGACTGCACCTGCAAATTGCTTTTAAAACAAATGCAACTGGACTCTGATGAGAGCAGAGGAGTCCTGTTTCAAAGGGCAGATCTGTGATCTCTTCTCTTTCCCAGCCCGGAGGTGAACTTGTGATGGAGAAGGCAAGACACGGCTGCTCAAAGAGAGAAGCAAAGGACTCTGAGAGGTCAGTGCCAACCCCCAAGGGAAGGCTCGGCACTCCCTAGGATCCTACAGGAGAGCCGTGCCTTTCTGGAGGGCAGCCTGCAAGCGCAGAAGGACAGGCAAAGGGGATAGTCAGGTGTCCTGAAATGGGATCTCCCAAAGGGAGAGTCAACGCTGCCCAGCAGACAACGCTCAGAAGACATCCACAGTGAAGGACCAAAAGAGAGCTGCCTGAACATAGCCTCTCCCAGTCCCTGTTCGCAATTTCCTCCCACTCCGTGCCATGACTCTGGTGCCTGGAGCTGTATTTGCCAGGAACCATTTCTCTTTGCCCAAGTCTCCTCCTTGTCCATGCTCACAGAGCTCATCCCACTCACTGTGCACTCATCTTGGCCCTGCAGACACCTCCTGGCAGCAGAACACTGCCCAGGGTCATCTCCGTGTCAGTAGGCTCTGATGGTAACATGAGTGCAACCCTGGGGAGGCTGGAAAGGGGATACTGGTGCTGCCTGTAAGGCACAGGGTGTTGATTTTTGATAATCGCAGGTTTATTCACCTCTAAGAGAAACATATTTGGAATTTCAGTGCCTCCTCCAGAACTGAGAGATGAATTTCTATGTCCTGTTCCCCACCCAGACAACCAAGAGTAGAAGACTGAAAGCACAGGATCCTTACCTTTCAAGTAGCCCCTGCCTTGATGTGCTTCTTGAACAGTGCCCTGGGAAAGTCCTGGGGGTGATCTGGAGCTGTGAGTAGCCCTCACCCACATAGAACCCCCTTGACAGCAGACAGACCCTGCCCTGCCCTGCCCTGCCTTACCCTGCTGGCGGTCGCTCCTTCCACCCGCAGCCGTGGGAACCTCCGTGGGCAGGCTGAGTGCTGACCTTGGCTGAGTGCTGACCTTGGCAGGTGGCAGAGTCCCTGCCCCGGCACAAAGCCCCCTGGGGCACAGGGACCCTGCTCTGAAGGACAGCCCTGGGAATCCCTGGCTGCACACCCCCTTCACACCCCTGCAGCCATCATCCCCAGGAGAAGGCAGCCATCATGCCCTGTCCCTCTGATGATGCAGCAGGAAATGCCTGCTCTAGAGCACATCCTCCTACCCATCACGAGAGAGATCCCATCGGCTGTTGGCTATAACAGCTTTACAAGATTGCTCCAAGAACCGCATCTGCATTGCACTGCATCCAGAGAGTTACCATTTCAAGGGCTGTGAAGATTTCTCCCCCACTGAGTGCTCAGCTGTCCTGCCACCCCCGACTGCCTTTGAGCTCTCACTCTCTCATCCCCTCTTGTCAGCTGCAGGCAGTGCCCTCAGCCCTGTTGCACTTTGCAGAGAAGCTGCTCCTGGGCAGAGCTGTCTGTCTGCAGTGCAGCCCGCTTGCCATGAGCTCCCTCTATCCCAGGAGCCTGGCCCATCTCAGAAGCAGAGGACGAGCCCGAGACATTTTACCCACCATAACCCTCTGGTGGGTTTGGTGCTAGTCCATCAAGTCATGAGTTCATGAATCTCAGACACTGAGAGGAAGTTGAAGAAATCTCTCAAGAAGTCAAAGTCAGATGCAAACTCCAAAGTTTCAAGGAGTGTTACTGGGTCCCACTGAGGGACATTACCAACAAAGCCTCCCCAGGGGCTTGTTAAAGCAGAAAACTGGAGGGAGTAATGATAGGTAGGCAAATACAATGTAAAGGTGGCTCTGATGCTGAGTAAACCTGGATATGTTACATTAACCCAAAGGGTCAAGCCCTGACCCCCAACCACTGGCAAAGGGAGATCGTGTCCCGCACGTTGCTGAGGGCTCTTCCTGGGGCAGTGTGATGTGGGGATGTGCAATGCCAAGGGCAGGACTATGGAACAACACCTCCCAGGCTCCTGGGTGGGGACGAGGAGGCCATAAGACCCTAGTGCTGTAAGGATAAGGTGTTTCCTCATTGGCATCAATGTCAGAGACAACAGCCATAGCCAAGGAGAGGAACTTTGGCTGTGTTGGGGGCTTTCAGCCTTACCAGAATCCTTGATCGCCTCCACCACAGGCTGTCCTATGGTGCCCCATGCCTTTCCCTGGAGGCTGTAGACATCCACCCTGCTACCGCACCTTGCTCTCACCTGATCATCTTCCTTCCTTTACTGATGTATCTCTGTCCTCCTTGGCTGTTCCTTGAAAGACAAAGCCTTGGGCTGGTCCAGACTCCCGAGGGGTGACCTGTTGCACAACAGCGCTGCCCTTGGAGTGACATTTCTTTCTCCTCATGTCCAGTCTCAACTTCCCAAGCTGCACTTTGCGGCACTCTTCCTTTTCCCTAATCTTTCCTACTATGAAGAAAAGCTCCACCATCTCTGAAGACACCCTTCAAGCAGTCTCAGGCTACTGCTATGCAGACCGGAGCCTCAATGGCACTGGACCAAAGGGCCAAAGAAGCCCAGGTTCCTGTCGTGGTTTAACCTCAGCCGGCAACTAAGCACCACGCAGCCGCTCGCTCACTCCCCCCCGGTGGGATGGGGGAGAGAATCGGAAGGGTAAAAGTGAGAAAACTCATGGGTTGAGACAAAGGCAGTTTAATAGGTAAAGCAAAAGCCACACACGCAAGCAAAGCAAAACAAGGAATTCATTCACTACTTCCCATGGGCAGGCAGGTGTTCAGCCATCTCCAGGAAAGCAGGGCTCCATCACGCGTAACGGTTACTTGGGAAGACAAACGCCATCACTCCAAACGTCCCCCCCTTCCTTCTTCCTCCCCCAGCTTTATATACTGAGCATGACGTCACATGGTATGGAATATCCCTTTGGCCAGTTTCGGTCAGCTGTCCTGGCTGTGCCCCCTCCCAGCTTCTTGTGCACCTCCAGCCTTCTCAGTCGGTAGAGCATGGGAAGCTGAAAAGTCCTTGACTAGTGTAAACACTACCTAGCAACAACTAAAACATTGGTGTGTTATCAACATTGTTCTCACCCTAAATCCAAAACAAAGCACTGTACCAGCTACAAGGAAGGAAATTAACTCTATCCCTGCTGAAACCAGGACAGTTCCCCAGCCTTCCTAGACCAGGCATGTGCTTGAGGCCCCAAACCCCGTCTTGGCAGAGCTCCTCCGGACCCTCTCCAGTTCCTCCCCACTTCTCTAGAACAGGAAGCCTCCACAGGGGGACACACTAGTCCACACATGGGCACACCAGTGCTGAGTCCAGGTGGATGGTTGCTCAAGTTGTCTGGGTTGCCACATACTTCCTAATGCAGGCCTGTATGCAGCTGGCCTTGCTCACTGGGAGCGTGCACCACTGGTTTCTATGGCAATCCTGACAGTGCCCAGGCCCTTGTCCTCAGGGTCCCTCCTCAGTCAGTCAGGTCCCAGCTGGCCCTGACTAACCTCATACAGGTTATTCTGCCCCCAATACAGGACTGGCCACTTCTCCATGTAAAACTTCAAGAGATTCTTCTCTTGGCCAAATCCCAGAGTTTCTCAAGATCCCCCTGGACTCAAGCTCCATTTGGTCAGCTGTTAATATTTGTGTGCAGATGGCTCGCCCCGATTGTGGTGCCTCTCACAAGGTCACAGCATGGGAAGTTGCAGGGCACTACAAATACTAAAAGGTGGTGCTACTTTAATGCAATTTCCTTCCAATGTAGGATTAACCATGGTGACTACCTCAGAAACAGCTGCAAAGCCAGCAAACCCAGGGCCAGTGAGGAAAGAGCAAACGGAGGTGGCGTGTTTGTATGGAGGGCTCAAGAATGATCCAAGGGAAGAACTTGGATGAAAAGAGGGAGAAAGAAAAGAGAAGGTGAAGCAAAGGACAAGCTCAAGGATGTTTGGGGTGCCTGCCAAGTGGTTCTGCATCTGAGCAGCAGTGACTGGTGTGGGACAAGAATGACACAGATGATCTGACCAAAGCTATGTCTGGCTTACTTCCAGGGTCATGGGGAACCCGAGTGCTTTCCCTACCACGGTGAAGGGAAGACCTGTGGTGGAAGGAAATGTGCAATCCCTCATGTTGGAAGGGACCTCGGGAGGTCTCTAGACCAACCTCCTGCTCACAGCAAGGGCAGCTATAGTTTCACACCAGGTTGATCAGGGATTTAGTCATGTCAGCTTTGAAACCTGCCAAGGATTGACCCAGCACAGCGTCTCTGGGCCACCTGCTCCAGTGCTTGAGTGTCTCCACGGGAAAACAGTTTTTCCTCACTTGTTTCAACTGATGCCCATGGGCCCTCTTTCTCCCATCACACACGACAGAAGAGCCCAGCTCTGTCTTCTTGATGAGCTCCTGGTAGAGATGGAAAGGCCGTTATTAGTGGTTCACAAAGCCTTCTTTTCTCATAACTTAACAAACCCAGCTCCTTCAGCCTTTCATAGTGAAAAAGTCAACCTTACAAATGTATGCCTGAGATGTTTAGGGCTCTTCCAATCCTACTGGATTTTTTTGGATTTGCAAGGGACCTCAGGGATGTTGGAATAACATCACCCTCAATGCCATCACTTTCTGCACGTGTCACTCTCATTTGTCATCCTGGTGCAACACACCGCTGTTGCGGGCTGTGAGGAGGGCCCATGCTGAACAAGTAGCTATTCATAATTAAACTTTGAGCCTAAAATTCTTCAGGGATGTTTTTTCTGCCCAAGAGGATGTGCCAGCCAAGGAGCATTCTCCAATCACACTGGACAGGCCCTGGATGCACACTGGTGTGGCCTGTGTTAGCATCGACCTGAGGATGGGCTGAGTGGCAGACCACCTGGCAGTGAAGTCCATGCCTACAGGCATGAGTGCTGTTAACCACACAGCCCTTTTAAGTACCCTCACATTCTGGACTGCCATTATTTTTTCCTCATCCCCATGGAGCTCTCCTCGACGTCTATCGTAGAGGTCCGCTAGGTAGGAGGGGATGGGATATGGGGTGAGACTGAGACTTCTGCACTGGAAATGTGCTCAACTGGCAGAGATGAAAATTGTCACAGGAATCCACACTTAGATAATGAGGGGCACTAGGCATTGGGAAGAGCTCTCTTTTCAGCCAAAATCCCTGTTTTATCTCCACAGGAACAGCAGAGATCCAACTGACAAGTACACCATTTTATTTAGAATTAACGATACAAGCAAGCAGGGACTTTTCCACATTGTCTTCTAAAGAAGACACAAAGATCACTAAGGAATTCGTTCCTCCCTCCTCTTACCGCTTCACAAACATCCACAAGGCACACGCTTCTTGAGGGTGCCTGGTGCAGAGCACACACTTTCCCAAACTTTATCCTCAGTGATTCACAGAAGGACCATTTCTACATCATGGTCTAACAATCCTACAAGGACTGGGTGCTGGCCAGGACTTTCTTGACCCCTTTCCTCATGGCCTCTCTGAACTCCCTGATCCTCAGGCTGTAGTTTAGGGGGTTGACCAGGGGCATGAGGACGGTGTAGAAAAAGGAGAACACTTTGCTGAGCTGTTCTGGGCAGCAGGTAGACAACGATGAGGGTGCCATAGAAAACAGTGACGATGGTGAGGTGAGAGAAGCAGATGGCGAAGGACTTCTGCCTGCCCACACAGGATGGGATCCTCAGGATGGCAGCTGTGATGCACACAAAGGAGGCTAGTGTGAACATGAAGAGGAAGACTGTACATGGATAAGATAGTGTTGAAAAACACAAGTTTGACGACATTTGTGTCACTGCAGGAAAGCTCCAGCAACGGGGCAAAGTCACAAAAGAAGTGACGGCATAGGAAAGTATTAAGGAATACTCATAAGTCTAGTACCAAGAGCTCAGCTGCTGTATTTGATTTTTCCATAAGTTAACCCTACAATGCATTGATTGCAAGTGGTGATATAACAGCATCCCTTTAAAGGAAAAGAAAAAAAAAAAAAGACTAACAAATTCTGTGCTTGGACTATAAAGCTCTTCTGTTTCATATAAAAAAGAGCTGGAATCTATGGACAGCCAGGTTTGCTGAAGAGCTAACGCTGAGGAGAGATTTGTTAGCACTGGTTTGGGAAGAATAGCTGATAAATTGTTACAACAAGGAAAGAAGAGTCCGACTGAGGACTTGATGAATGAGGAATCAAATATTGACATAACCAATGCAGTATTGGCAAGATGGGGAAGAGGGTGATGAACTCCTTAGAAACTCTAACCCAAACTCTAATCCTAACTGGAACCCAAACCCTAACTCATACCTAGCCCTAACCCATCTTCCTAGGCCAACAGCACCAATGTAACCACACCAGTAATATCCTATCACTCCAAATTACCATGGTAATAGCATCAGGGAAAAAACCCCAAATTTGGTTATAGAGGTAGCACAACTAGGACAGACAGATGAGCATTCTTGTATCACCTTGCTGGTGCCGGTTCAAGGCCTGGGAACGTGAGGAGCTGCTCTGCTTCCTCATGATCTGGAGGCACCACTGTGTGCCAACTCAAGTCAGCCTCTTGGGTCAAATGAACCACTTCTCAGTTCTTATCGGCAATATTGACTGTTTATTGACTCTTAGAGGACCTTAGTAACTGAGATACCCAGGCTGCAGATAGGCAATTTCTCACGCAGTAGCTCTTCTCACTCCTGTCTCTTCCCATATTTATAGTCTTGCATGTCTCACAGAAGGAAATCACCCCACAGTGCCTGGATTTGCCCATGGTTGCTCCAACCCACGCTACTGCCTCTTCATAACCTTTCCAACTTTTGGATTGTGGTGGGAAATGGTCTTGTTGTCCTGATCCTGGCTTTGTTGGCTACCTTAAAAAGACAGACTGTAGGTTGCTGAGTTTCAGAGTAAGAGAGCGAGGATTGCACGAACCTCACACAAGAGCAGGAGATGCTCTCCTCTGGAAGGGTTGTTTGTGCTATTGGCTATAAAGTTACTGTCGGCTTCCTTGGTCAGAATCAGTCATCCAATTTTTTAGGCATTGGGGCCACATCAATCTGTACAAATGTAGATATCCACAGTGGAGTGACATGACTCAGTCCTTTCCATCTCCCATGCATCTCCAACTTGAGCTTTCCCTCCATGCCCTTTCCATATGTGAACCAGAGTACAGACAGCATAAACAATTGGCGTTTGACCTCTCAGAGCCACGTCCCTCTTTGAGCTAACATCAGGCACAGGACAAGGGTTGCGGCCCAGGGAAGGGAAGGTGTAGAGAAGCCTTCTCTGTTGCTGTAAATTAAACAAGATTGAATTTGCTTATTTTCTGCTCCCCTTCTTGCCTTTTTTTTCCCCTCCAACAAGTTTAGCAATTTTCCTTTGAGCTACCAGTCCTCTTTTCTCAATTTCTCTTCTTTCTAAAGTCATATTGTTATGATGGAAGTTGCTCAGATACTGCTAACCATGCTTGAATAGCAGCCATGCTTAACACCAACTGGTGACTCCTAAATCCAGTCCTATGTCTCCAAAAGGTCACAAACAGACACTGAGCTTTTACTCCCCAACACATGGAGGAAGAGGAACTTCAGGGGTGCAGTTCCTCAGGCCTCTTTGGAGAAAGAGACCAGCCTGAAAGCACTGCACCAGGGAGATCCCATTTTACTACAGAGATGCTATGGGACAGACCAGCTCTGAGCCAGTGTTAGACACACTTTCATAACGGCACCAGCTGACACAGAGTAGGTACATGCCTCACATGTAGTGATGCAAATGCAAACATTTCTGTACAAAACATAATAACCATGAAGGACAGTAACAACAGCAATAATGATAATGATTTAAAACAAACAATCAAAACAAGGGAAAAAAACAAACAGAAAACAGAAAAGGCTGGAATCCAATACTTTGGGAGTCATTTGTGGAGAAAGGTGGTAATTTTATCACTATTGAAAAATGTCCAAGGAATAACTTTCTTAATGGCATCCTTGAGCTCCTTGTTCCTCATGCTGTAGATGAGGGGGTACACTGCTGGAGATATCGCTGTGTACAGCAATGCTACCATCAGATCTAGGGATGGGGAGGAGATGGAGGGGGGCTTCAGGTACACAAACAAGGCAGTGCTGATAAACAGGGAAACCCCACTCACTCCGTAGCTGCCCTGGCACTACACTGGCTCTAACAGCTGCACTGGGACTCCCACTCAACCCAGTAGCTGCACTGGGACCCCACATGCTCCAGTAGCTGTACTGAAAGGCCCACTAGCTCCAGTACCATCACTGGGACGCCACTCAGTCCTGTAGCTGCATTGGGACCTCACTGGCTCCAGTAGTTTCACTGGGACCCCTACTGGCTCCTTGTAGTTAAACAGAGACCCCAGTGGCCCCAGTAACTGCACGGAGACTACACTAACTCTGGTAGCTGCACTGGGACTCCATTCCCTCCAATAGCTTTACTGGGACCCCACTCACTCCTGCAGCTGTGCTGGGACCCCACTGGATCCAGTAGATGCATGAAGACCCCACTGGCTCCAGTCGCTGTACTGTGACCCCACTCACTGCTGGAGCTGCACAGGTATCCCACTCACTTGAGTAGCTGCACTGGGACCCCACTCAGTCTAGTAGCTGCACTGAGATCACACTTGCTCCAGTAGTTGTACTGGGAACCCACTGGTGTCAGGAGCTGCACTGGGACATACTGGCTCCAGTAGCTGCAGTGGGACCACCAGTCAACCCAGCAGCTGCACTGAAACCCCACATGCTCCAGTAGCTGTACTGAAACCTAACTCTCTGCAGTAGCTGCACAGGGACCCCACTCACTCTAGTAGCTGCTCTGGGATCCCACTGGTTCATGTAGCTGCACTGCGACCCTTGCACTTGCTCCAGTAGCTGCACTGGGACCACATTCACTGCAGTAGCTTTACTGGGACCCCACTCACTCCTGTAGCTGTGCTGGGACCCCACTGGAGCCAGTAGCTGCATGAAGACCCCACTCGCTCCAGTAGCTGCACTGGGACCCCTTTCCCTCTAGTAGCTGCACTGGGAACCCCCACTCAATCCAGTAGCTGCACTGAGACTTCACATGCTCCAGCAGTTGCTATGGGACCCCAGTTGCTTCAGTACCTGCCCAGGCACCCCACTCACTCCAGTAGCTGCACTGGGACTCCCCTCACTCCAGTAGTTTCACTGGAACACCCATTTGCTTCTAGTAGCTGCACTGAGACCCCACTCACTCTCGTAGCTGACACCACAGCCCAGGGACAGCCACACCCTTGGTCTGACTCCAGTAGCTGGCACCAAATTCCCCTCACACACACAGAGGTCTCACCAGCAGCTGGCACTTAGTCCTTGCAGCACACGCACACACAAGAGTGAGATTACACAGAGAGATAGTTAAAACAAGGTTTTATGAGAAGATATAAGAAGACAGGACAGACTGCGGTGGTCAAGCACAGTTCTCAGCCAGACAAGCACACTGACTGACCATGTTTGACATGCAACTGGCCTCTTTTATACCCTTTTCTGTCTAACCTCTTCGATGTTCCTCCCTCTTGCCCGTTTCCCCGCATGTCCCTCATGGCCTTGCACAGCTCTCTCGATTCCCCACCCCTCTCAGAGCAGGGTCCCTCTGATTCACCACCTTATCAGTTGAAAAGTCCAGCTGATCCTCTTGGAAGTGGTGCCTGTAGATCCTTGATGGCCCATCAATCACTGTGACTGGCTAGGTTCCTTCCTTGTATGGACTCCATATTTGTTTTGTCAAGGCTGTGTCTCATTGTATTTTGCTTCTGGAGTCCCTTTTTTCCCCTTAGTTTCCCAATTAACCAGGTCCCCGGTCAGATAAACTTGCTGGAATAAACCCTCTCACATGCCTTCATCACTTTGTGTGACTGACCAGCTTTGGTTCCCATCCCTGCCTCCCTTACCATTTGCCAGTCAGCTTTTTGTCCCTGTACGTCCTTGTTTATGGCTTCCTCCTTTTCTCATTGTTTTATTATCCTTTGTTTCACGGAAACAGGTCCTTGACGAGATACCCTTAAAGGAGCAGCCATTCTCCTTCCACACACCCGTACACAGATGAGAGTAAGACACACTTTGGCTGGATGTCATGAACGAGAGTAAAATATTGAACATGCTAGTGCATGTGTAGACAGTCACACACACACACTGAGCGAGGGGTCCTTTTGCGACGGTTTCAGACGGTGACCACAGGTGGTGACCAAAAGTCTTAGGGCATGGACAAGCTGGAACATGCCCAAGGGAGATGGCCCCCTTCTAGGAGGCCTCCAAGGGGCCCCCATAACAAATCCTGTCACGTGCAAAGAAGGGGCCAGCCCTGTGAGATGGACTGGGAGGCCCCCACATGCCAGCCCAGCCCTGCAGGGCAGCCATGCAGGCTTCCTGGGGCAGACTCTGGGCTTTGAACAATGCTGCAAGACATAGGCCATGTGGGCTGTGAAAGTGGAAAACCAGGGCAAAATGCCAACCTCAGAAGAACATGTTCATGGGGACAGTCCTGTATTGGGGGCAGAATAACCTGTATGAGCTTAGTCAGGGCCAGCTGGGACCTGACTGACTGAGGAGGGACCCTGAGGACAAGGGCCTGGGCACTGTCAGGGTTGCCATAGAAACCAGTGGTGCACGCTCCCAGTGAGCAAGGCCAGCTGCATACAGGCCTGCATTAGGAAGTATGTGGCAACCCAGACAACTTGAGCAACCATCCACCTGGACTCAGCACTGGTGTGCCCATGTGTGGACTAGTGTGTCCCCCTGTGGAGGCTTCCTGTTCTAGAGAAGTGGGGAGGAACTGGAGAGGGTCCGGAGGAGCTCTGCCAAGACGGGGTTTGGGGCCTCAAGCACATGCCTGGTCTAGGAAGGCTGGGGAACCTGGGCTTCTTTGGCCCTTTGGTCCAGTGCCATGGAGGCTCCGGTCTGCATAGCAGTAGCCTGAGACTGCTTGAAGGGTGTCTTCAGAGATGGTGGAGCTTTTCTTCATAGTAGGAAAGATTAGGGAAAAGGAAGAGTGCCGCAAAGTGCAGCTTGGGAAGTTGAGACTGGACATGAGGAGAAAGAAATGTCACTCCAAGGGCAGCGCTGTTGTGCAACAGGTCACCCCTCGGGAGTCTGGACCAGCCCAAGGCTTTGTCTTTCAAGGAACAGCCAAGGAGGACAGAGATACATCAGTAAAGGAAGGAAGATGATCAGGTGAGAGCAAGGTGCGGTAGCAGGGTGGATGTCTACAGCCTCCAGGGAAAGGCATGGGGCACCATAGGACAGCCTGTGGTGGAGGCGATCAAGGATTCTGGTAAGGCTGAAAGCCCCCAACACAGCCAAAGTTCCTCTCCTTGGCTATGGCTGTTGTCTCTGACATTGATGCCAATGAGGAAACACCTTATCCTTACAGCACTAGGGTCTTATGGCCTCCTCGTCCCCACCCAGGAGCCTGGGAGGTGTTGTTCCATAGTCCTGCCCTTGGCATTGCACATCCCCACATCACACTGCCCCAGGAAGAGCCCTCAGCAACGTGCGGGACACGATCTCCCTTTGCCAGTGGTTGGGGGTCAGGGCTTGACCCTTTGGGTTAATGTAACATATCCAGGTTTACTCAGCATCAGAGCCACCTTTACATTGTATTTGCCTACCTATCATTACTCCCTCCAGTTTTCTGCTTTAACAAGCCCCTGGGGAGGCTTTGTTGGTAATGTCCCTCAGTGGGACCCAGTAACACTCCTTGAAACTTTGGAGTTTGCATCTGACTTTGACTTCTTGAGAGATTTCTTCAACTTCCTCTCAGTGTCTGAGATTCATGAACTCATGACTTGATGGACTAGCACCAAACCCACCAGAGGGTTATGGTGGGTAAAATGTCTCGGGCTCGTCCTCTGCTTCTGAGATGGGCCAGGCTCCTGGGATAGAGGGAGCTCATGGCAAGCGGGCTGCACTGCAGACAGACAGCTCTGCCCAGGAGCAGCTTCTCTGCAAAGTGCAACAGGGCTGAGGGCACTGCCTGCAGCTGACAAGAGGGGATGAGAGAGTGAGAGCTCAAAGGCAGTCGGGGGTGGCAGGACAGCTGAGCACTCAGTGGGGGAGAAATCTTCACAGCCCTTGAAATGGTAACTCTCTGGATGCAGTGCAATGCAGATGCGGTTCTTGGAGCAATCTTGTAAAGCTGTTATAGCCAACAGCCGATGGGATCTCTCTCGTGATGGGTAGGAGGATGTGCTCTAGAGCAGGCATTTCCTGCTGCATCATCAGAGGGACAGGGCATGATGGCTGCCTTCTCCTGGGGATGATGGCTGCAGGGGTGTGAAGGGGGTGTGCAGCCAGGGATTCCCAGGGCTGTCCTTCAGAGCAGGGTCCCTGTGCCCCAGGGGGCTTTGTGCCGGGGCAGGGACTCTGCCACCTGCCAAGGTCAGCACTCAGCCAAGGTCAGCACTCAGCCTGCCCACGGAGGTTCCCACGGCTGCGGGTGGAAGGAGCGACCGCCAGCAGGGTAAGGCAGGGCAGGGCAGGGCAGGGTCTGTCTGCTGTCAAGGGGGTTCTATGTGGGTGAGGGCTACTCACAGCTCCAGATCACCCCCAGGACTTTCCCAGGGCACTGTTCAAGAAGCACATCAAGGCAGGGGCTACTTGAAAGGTAAGGATCCTGTGCTTTCAGTCTTCTACTCTTGGTTGTCTGGGTGGGGAACAGGACATAGAAATTCATCTCTCAGTTCTGGAGGAGGCACTGAAATTCCAAATATGTTTCTCTTAGAGGTGAATAAACCTGCGATTATCAAAAATCAACACCCTGTGCCTTACAGGCAGCACCAGTATCCCCTTTCCAGCCTCCCCAGGGTTGCACTCATGTTACCATCAGAGCCTACTGACACGGAGATGACCCTGGGCAGTGTTCTGCTGCCAGGAGGTGTCTGCAGGGCCAAGATGAGTGCACAGTGAGTGGGATGAGCTCTGTGAGCATGGACAAGGAGGAGACTTGGGCAAAGAGAAATGGTTCCTGGCAAATACAGCTCCAGGCACCAGAGTCATGGCACGGAGTGGGAGGAAATTGCGAACAGGGACTGGGAGAGGCTATGTTCAGGCAGCTCTCTTTTGGTCCTTCACTGTGGATGTCTTCTGAGCGTTGTCTGCTGGGCAGCGTTGACTCTCCCTTTGGGAGATCCCATTTCAGGACACCTGACTATCCCCTTTGCCTGTCCTTCTGCGCTTGCAGGCTGCCCTCCAGAAAGGCACGGCTCTCCTGTAGGATCCTAGGGAGTGCCGAGCCTTCCCTTGGGGGTTGGCACTGACCTCTCAGAGTCCTTTGCTTCTCTCTTTGAGCAGCCGTGTCTTGCCTTCTCCATCACAAGTTCACCTCCGGGCTGGGAAAGAGAAGAGATCACAGATCTGCCCTTTGAAACAGGACTCCTCTGCTCTCATCAGAGTCCAGTTGCATTTGTTTTAAAAGCAATTTGCAGGTGCAGTCATCCTTGAGGAAGCACAAATGAAAGCACAGGGCAGCTGGGAACAGAATAATGGACACTGCAGTTCTCATGACCCTGCACTAAGCCACAGAGAGCTGACCCCTTTTGCCTGTCTGGTCTTATGACTTTCACACTTTCAGTTGTAAAAATGGGGATTTCTAACCCCTAAAAAGAGCGCTCACCAGATGTAATGATGGAAAACAAGAAACTCAGACAAAATTACCATAAAGACACACTAAGCTTCTCATCTTCAGCCCACTCTTCAGAGTCATGAGTGCAGATACTGAACTTTTCCACTAAAGGTGGATTACATCTGACATCACTTGTGAACACCGGAGGTGTCACCAACCAGCTCCCGTGTACTCACTGCAGCAGGGCAGAGCTGACTCCTCGGGACATCACAGGCAGAGCCCCTGCTCCTCACAGCACATTCAGCACAACAACCCAGAGAGAGGAAATGCATTTTAATTGGGGGTGGGTGGGTGTGTATTTTGATGAGAAATGGAGTACCTTTGCTGAGAGAAGTCTGTCCTAACTTTACCGTGTCTTTTCCATCTTTGGACAGACATCTGTGCCCAGAGGCAGCAAATGTCCAACGGCAGCTTCATGACTGAGTTCATCCTCTTCGAGTCTGCAGACACACGGGAGCTGCAACTCTTGCACTTCTGGCTCTTCCTGGGCATCTACCTGGCTGCCCTCCTGGGCAACAGCCTCATCATCACAACCATAGCCTGCAAGCACCACCTCCACACCCCCATGTACTTCTTCCTCCTCAACCTCTCCCTCCTCGACCTGGGCTCCATCTCCCAAAATCCATGGCCAATTCCCTATGGGACAACAGGGCCATCTCCTACGTGGGATGTGCTGCACAGATTTTTTTTTTTTTTTTATTTTCTTGATCTCAGCGTTGTATTCTCTCCTCACTGTCATGGCCTATGACTGCTACGTGGCCATCTGCAAACCCCTGCACTACGAGACTCTCCTGGGCAGCAGAGCTTGTGTCCACATGGCAGCAGCTGCCTGGGGCAGTGGTTTCCTCAATGCTGTGCTGCTCACAGCTAATACATTTTCACTACCACTCTGCCAAGGCAATGCCCTGGACCAGTTCTTCTGTGAAGTTCCCCAAATCCTCAAGCTCTCCTGCTCAGATTCAGACTACCTCAGGGAAGCTGGGCTTCTCGCGATCAGTGCCTTTTGGTTGTTTTGTTTCCATTCTGCTGTCCTATGTGCAGAGCTTCAGGGCTGTGCTGAGGATTCCCTCTGAGCAGGGACGGCACAAAGCCTTTTCCACGTTCTTCCCCCACCTGGCCGTGGTCTCCCTGTATGTCAGCACTGGAATGTTTGCCTACCTGAAGCCCCCCTCCATCTCTTCCCCATCCCTGGATCTGGTCGTGGCAGTTCTGTACTTGGTGGTGCCTCCCACAGTGAACCCCCTCAACTACAGCATAAGGAACAAAGAGATCAAGGGTGGCCTGTGGAAACTATTTGAATACATGCTACTTCAGCATCAATAAAGTGCCTATCATCCTCACAGGACTCCATGGGTATCTCAGGAAAAGCCAGGACTAACTTTTGTTCATACGTGTCTTTAATTTTCCTTTGGTTTTGTTTGTTTGTTTGCTTGCTTGTTTTTTGGTTTGTTGGGGTTTTTTTAATATGTATAATTATGATAATATTATTCTTGGCTTCCTACCTTTTTTTCTCAAAGACCTCATATATATATGAAGCCAGGCTCCCTGCTTAATAGAGAATCAAGCAGAAAATCATTTGTCTCAGCTCCCACCTCTTATCTATCCTCTCTGGAGCTGTGGGGTGCAGCCCCAGAAGGCAGGAGGGGTTCAGGAACCAAGAGGCAAGATGCTGCATGGCAGAGCAGCCGCAGTGGCCCTCGGGGCTGCCGCTCACTGCCTCAGTGGCCACTCCTTCTCTGTCAGGGCTGCTGCTTCCTTGGAACCATGGCCATGGACAGCAGCAGGACGTGGTCTTTTCAGTGCTGGTCTCTCCTCAGTTCCACACTGTCCTCTTAGACCTTTGCAATTGTGTAAGCCCAAAGGTCTCGTGTAATTTGTGACAGTCCCATTGTCTCTACAGTGACATCCCTGTGGCTGTGGGGAAGAGCAGGCAATGTGAACCACTGTGTCAGAGCTGGCCTCCCTGCTAGCACCACCATCACCAAAGGGGCTCCTCAGGGCAGGGCGAGAAGGCTAGATGCCTCTTCCAAAGCTGGTGTCAGGAATACACCCAAATGAGTGACCATCCAAGTAGAGTCTCTCGGAGGAAACAGTGAACCTGTGGAGCCCACATGCTAACAAAGACTCTGCAATGCCAGGAGAGGCTGTGAGGAGCCAGCAGGCAAAGGGACACAAGACTAGAGAGTGATTCGGGATACTTTCATAGAAAACCCACAGGCTGGATCTAGGGCGGCCCTCATGATCCCCTTGTGCCATTAGAGACACCCCATGGTCTGTCCAAGCACCGTCCTGAGCTACTGAGCCATCAGGGAAGATGGAAAGAGGCTCATAAACAGTGATCCCCATCTACCTGCTTCCCACCCTGAGCAGCATGGCCAGTATGGGGTCACCCTGTGGCCCCAGGGCACCATATCCCCATCGCTCTGAGGAGCAGCACTGCCAGCTTGGGGCCCTGTGAGGAGAACAGGGAGGGAAACAGGAATAGGCGGCCTGGCCAGCATGGACACACCTGCCTGGGGGAAGACTCTCTGTGGAGCAGGGATGTCCCTGGAGAAGAGCAAGGAACTTTTTCTGTGCCTGCAGGGAGGGATCAAAGAGAAAAAGAAACCATGTTCTGCAGGCACCTGCTCTGGGCAGGCTGCTCTGTTGCTGGGCCAAGACTCCTGTTCCGGCCTGTGGAGAGGGGCTGGCACTGAGGGGGCAGATGCAGTCTGTGGTGAGGATCTCCTGGACATGAGACCAGGGGTCTTGCAGTTTCACTGACCTCCATTTACTCGTGCCATGGTGAGCCTCCATCCCTGGGGCTGATGGGGAGGCTGAGACCCCTCCCTGCTCCCCAGGAGCTGCTGTGCCCTTCAGAGGGGCTGGGGCTGTGGGGGGCTCTGCAGCACCCTGCAGCAGGTACTGCTGTGGGGCAAGCCCACACTGGGCTGTTCTGCTGGGCTGGGGAGTTGGCAGGGGACGTGGAAAGAGGTGGGGAGGCACTGGACTGGGCCGGAAAGCACCCGAGAGAGGACAACAGCAATGTTACCTGAGCTGTGTGACCATGCAGATGTTTTGCGAGACAGTCACTCGTGTGGTCTGGAGACCTGAGGAAACTGGAGGCTTCCACAGCTCTGGAGGCCCAGCTCTGGCTGGGTTGTTTGTACCTCCCCATGTGCCTTCCTGGTGCGTGTTGGGATCCCTGCCCCGGAACATGCCAGGAGCACCAGCACCACCGCTACGGGAGACACACCGTGACAGGTGCCCCGCCCACCAGCTTCTGGTGGAAGTCCCGCCTCCTCCCAGCAGCTGCAGGGGCCATTTGCCCCAGAAGTCACTCTCCTCTACCGGTCATGTGCTCTGCTGTGATTGGCTGGCAGGTTTACCCAGAAGTGCATCAGACCCGGAAGGCCCTTCCCCTACAAACACAGGGGCCACCATTTTGGTTTGGCTGCAATTTTATGACGCGGTGCTGCCATTCCATGGCAGTGAGCTGCCATTTTGTTAAACATCATACTGCTCTGTGATTGGCTAATGGCCATTTCTTGACACTGTCATAACCACGAGCTCTCAGGCAGCCCTGTGATTGGCTGGCAGGTCTGGCCGCCCGTCCTGGTGTCCCCAGGGGCACGTCACAAAGGGGCCTGTCATTACATAGAGGGCGGCTGCCACTTCTGACAGCCTCATTCCCCATGTGTTTTCATCCTGCATGGTGATTGGCTGGCAGCCATTTCTCGGTTCTGTCATACCCATCTGTTGTCTGGTAGCCCTGTGATTGACTGCCTGCCTCCCTTGGACCAGAAACTGTTGAGATATAAAAATATAAGCATTTATATACAATATATACATATATAGAAATATATCTATAAAAGGGAGGGTATAATTATATTAACAAATGTATTTATTTAAAAATAGATATGTTATTTTTATATATATACTTCTATATATGTATATATGTGTATACATTTACATATATATGAACAAGTATAAAGCTATAGAAATTAAATTAATATACCACAAAAGCATAGGTGTGAAATGGATAAAATCTTCTTTAATAAGAGCACATGGAGTGAACAGTTATAGTTTAAATGTGAATAGAAACAAAAGGAAAAGGCCAGGTCGGCGTTCCCCACTTCAGCAGGCTGCAGAACAAGCCCTGCCAGGTCTGGGGTTGGGGGGGACTTCAAGAGGGTGGAGGGGTGCCCGAAAGGTGGTGGGGCGTGGACAAGCTGGAACATGCCCAAGGGAGATGGCCCCCTTCTAGGAGGCCTCCAAGGGGCCCCCATAACAAATCCTGTCACGTGCAAAGAAGGGGCCAGCCCTGTGAGATGGACTGGGAGGCCCCCACATGCCAGCCCAGCCCTGCAGGGCAGCCATGCAGGCTTCCTGGGGCAGACTCTGGGCTTTGAACAATGCTGCAAGACATAGGCCATGTGGGCTGTGAAAGTGGAAAACCAGGGCAAAATGCCAACCTCAGAAGAACATGTTCATGGGGACAAAGAGGAAAAGACCTGAAGGGCATATCACCAAAAAGAAGCACACGAACGAGGAAAAACAGCCAATGGGCCTATGAACTGCAAACTGCATTTTGAGGTGTCACACCAAGAAGTCGGGGGGGTGGTGGGGAGCTTCCATTCCCATGGTTGTGGGGGATCGCACAGCTACCTGTAAGACCATTGTGGGGTGCAGGCTGGTGCTACATGTTTTGCCTTGTCCTTAGATTGATGACCTGATCAAATGTTTCAAAAAACTCCGGATGACTGAATGAGGGGAGAAGCCAGGAGTGGGCTGGGACTTGTCCAGGTCCACCTGAGCCACACCAGCCAAACCCAGTACACTGTGTTTATGTCATGGACAGTGAAGGGGGGGGATGGTGGTTGATGAAAATGCATTGAATACTGCAGGACCTGGGCAGGATGCAAATGGTATGGAATAAAGGGTGGAGATTGTCCTGGGTCTGGCTGGGCTGGAGTTCATTTGCTTGATAGCAGTCCCTATGGTGCTGTGCTTTGTGCTGGTGGCTGAAACAGTGTTGAAAACACACTGTTGTTATAGCTATTGCTGATGAGTGCTGGCATAATGTCAAGGCCTTCTCTGTTTCTCATTCTGACCCCACAGCGAGGAGGCTGGGGGTGGGCCAGAGGCTGGGAGGGGACAAAGTCAGGACAGCTGACCCGAATGGCCCAAAGAGATATTCCATGCCATATGGTGTCTTGTTCAGCACTAAAACTGGCAGGGGAGTTTCTGCAAAGTAGCCATTGCTTGGAGACTGGCTGGGCATCTTTCTGCTGGTGTGAGTGATTGCTTCTTCATCCCATGTTTCCTTCCTTTTTTTATTTTTCACTATTTATTAAAGTGTCATTACCTTGACCCATGAGGTTTTTTCTCACTTTTGCTCTTCCAGTTGTCTCCCATGTCCTGCTGGGAGGGAGTGAGTGAGGGATTGGGTGAGGCCACTTGTTCCCTTGTACCTCATAGGTGAGGAGATAGCAAATAGGTGGATATGTAGATATGGTAGATATAGACTAGATATAAGGAAGAAATTTTTTCTGCTGAGGGTGGTGAAACACTGGAACAGGTTGCCCAGAGAGGTGGTGGATGCCCCATCCCTGGAAACATTCAGGGTCAGGTTGGACAGGGCTCTGAACAACCTGATGTAGTTGAAGATGACTCTGCCCACAGCAGGGAGGTTGGACCAGATGACCTTTAAAGGTCCATTCCAACCCAAACTATTCTATGATTCTATGATTCTATGTGGTGGTCAGGTCACTGGTGCCTGAGTAGTTGATGAGCAAGAGGGAGACACAGAGCTTGGGTATGTGCTTGTGATGTTACTCTTGGCTGAGTAGCTGATAGGCCAGGACCAGGTACATGGCTTGTATAGGTGCTTGTGAGGTCATTGGAGCCTGAGTACATCAATGACAAGTACATGGCAAATGGACAGATACCTACTTGTGAGGTCACTCTGGGTTGAATATCTGATAGGCTAGGAACAGGCCTATGGATTGTGTAGGTGCTTCTGAGGTCACTGGTGCCTGAGTAGATGATAGGCCAGGAGCTGGCATATTATTTGTGAATGACTTTGTGAGGTCATAGGTGCCTGAGTAGCTGGTAGGCCAGGAGAAACATGCCTTGTGTTGGATATTTTGAGATCACAGGGGCCTTAGAAGCTGGTAGGCCAGGAGTAAGAACTTGTCTCGTGTAGGTGTTTGCAATGTCATTTGTGACTGATTAGCTGATAGGCCAGGACAAGGCCTATGTGTTGTCCAGGTGCTTGTGAAGTCACTGCTGCCCTAGTACCTGACAGGCCAGGAGCAGGCCCACGGGTGGTGTAGGCTGAGTTGTGTCACTGGTGCCTGAGTAGCTGATAGGCTAGGAGCAGACCAATAGTTTGTGTAGGTGTTTGTAAGGTCATTGGTGTCTGAATACCTGAGAGGCCAGGAGCAGGCACATGGCAGGCGTAGATGCTATGACATCACCTGTGGCTGAGTGGCGCATAGGCCAGGAGTATGCACATGGCTTGTGCACGAATTTGTGATTTCAGTGATGCCTGAGTAGCTTTTAGGCAAAGATCAGGCATATGGCTTGTGTGGGTGCTTCTGATGTCATCAAAATAATATTTAGACCCCATCCAAATATGGCTTTTTGGAAGAACCATGGTCAGCAGAAGCCCATACACAGCACACCCGCACGTGTGACAGTGTAACTCATGAGCACACAGCAGCAGAAGTAGGAGGGTGTGAGGTCACATCACCGATGACACCCCGTGGCCATGGGGCTTGGTGCAGAGCGGCCGTGTGCATCAGAAGGGCATCACAGGGGATGGGAGCTGCCTGGCCCCGTGTCTGCAAGGCTGAAGGAGCAACCCCTGCAGCCCTGGCTGGAGCAGTCAGGGTGGGGGTGGCTCAGGGGCACCGCAGGGATGTGCCAGGGCATGGTGCCAGGAGGAAACCACAGACTTCCTGCATGGGCACTGCGGGGGGGAGCGCGGCGAGGGCTGCGAGGCCACGTGGGCTGTGGTTTGTGCACCTGCAGGCTCCAGCTCCCAGTCTGCCTGTGGGGAATAACGGCCCCTTGGTGACAGGCTGAGAGTCAGGGACATGTCTGAGGCTGTGGGCTGCATGTCTGCTTCCAGGGCAGGGACATGTCCCAGCTCCGGCTCCTGCAAGGGACCCACCGTGTGGCTCTGCAGAGAGGGACGGGCAAGGCAGTACTCTTGCCCGGATGGAGCTTAGAATCATAGAATCATAGAATCATAGAATCATTGAGGTTGGAAAAGACCTCTAAGATCATCGAGTCCAACCAGCAACCCAACACCACCATGTCCACTAAACCATGTCCCTAAGTGCCTCATCTACTCGTCTTTTAAATACTTCCAGGGATGGGGACTCCACCACTTCCCTGGGCAGCCTGTTCCAATGTTTCACCACTCTTTCAGTAAAGAAATTCTTCCTTACATCCAATCTAAACCTCCCCTGGCGCAACTTGAGGCCATTTCCTCTTGTCCTGTCACTAGTTACTTGGGAGAAGAGACCAACACCCACCTCGCTACAACCTCCTTTCAGGGAGTTGTAGAGAGCGATGAGGTCTCCCCTCAGCCTCCTTTTCTGCAGGCTAAACAACCCCAGTTCCCTCAGCCGCTCCTCATAAGACTTGTTCTCCAGACCCCTCACCAGCCTCGTTGCCCTTCTCTGCACACGCTCCAGCACCTCAATGTCCTTCTTGTAGTGAGGGGCCCAAAACTGAACACAGTATTCGAGGTGCGGCCTCACCAGTGCCGAGTACAGGGGCACTATCACTTCCCTACTCCTGCTGGCCACACTATTTCTGATACAGGCCAGGATGCCATTGGCCTTCTTGGCCGCCTGGGCACACTGCCGGCTCATGTTCAGCCGGCTGTCAACCAGCACCCCCAGGTCCTTCTCTGCTGGGCAGCTTTCCAGCCACTCTTCCCCAAGCCTGTAGCGCTGCATGGGGTTGTTGTGGCCGAAGTGCAGGACCCGGCACTTGGCCTTGTTGAACCTCATACAATTGGTCTGGGCCCATCGATCCAGCCTGTCCAGGTCCCTCTGCAATGGAGCTTGATGGAGCTCTTCCCCTGGCCAAGGACCTTTCCCAGCTGCTGTTGCCAGCACAGCAGGGTCTGTAGGAGGGGCAGGGGCTGTTTCCTTCCCATCCTCACACAGACCTTGGTGCAGTCCCAGCCCTGTGGTTCCTGTAGCATGGGGATGGCTGGACACTTGCCTCTTGGGCTCTTGGATGAGCCCAGCGTAGGAGATGCACAGTGCCCCTAGTCCCCACAGTGAGGTGCAAGGGGTGACAGACCCTCCCCCACACAGCCCTGTCCTGTGATGATCCCCCACCGCAGTGACCGTGACACACGAAGCGGAGCCATCCCTCATATATGGTCATGAACGGTGCTAGAGAAGTTCACTGGAGGGCTGGGCTGTGTCGGAGGGGAGATAGCTCCTGATCATGTCTAAAAAGGTGCTGCTGCTTCGATTGGCTTCTCCTGCAGCTGGGTCAGCAGGAGAGATATATTACCCTCCCACCATGTTATCCCCATGAATTTCTAGGAGCTGTGAGAGCGAGTGGGGTGCAGCAGGGCTGTGCCAGCAGGGCAGGAGGCTCAGGATGGGGATGGAGGAACTCCTCTCTTCTCAAGCGATGTGGCTTTTTCTCTGGGTGCAGTCGTGCTGGGGTAAGTGCCAGTTCCTCTGTCCCATAGCCCAGGGCCACTGAGTACCAGCAGGGTCATTGGGATACCTCTGAGAACGGGGTTTCTTTGCAGGTGCCACTGAGATGAGGGACAGAAGGTGCTCAAGTCCATGGACCCTATGCCTTTCCCCATGCCTCTCTGGGTGGGAGAGGGTATCTCCACTTCCAGGGCTCCAGTATTTAGGGTGGTCCATGCCTGGCTGCATTTATAGACACCCCATCCTGGGGCACCCTTTTGGGATCCCCTGTTCCCCAGTGCTGTGCCTCTGGAGTCGGCAGTGCCCCAGCTGATGGCAGTGACACTCAGTGATCCCCAGGGGACAGCAAATCTCCAGGGTGCCCCAGAGGGTTTGTGTGCTGCTCACTGCCCCCAGGTTCTGGGGGACCCTAACCCCAGGAGGGAAGTTTGTGCCCCACAGAGAGAAGGGGACCGGCACGTCTGCACGTGGAGGCAGTAGAGAGATGTCCTTCCTGGGGCCCCAGCGCTGATGCCAGTGGCGACAAGGGGACATGGGTTGGGGGATGCTCAGGATTGTGTCGTTGCTCCCTGGGGACATGGAAAGCCCTGGGGTGGTGGTAGGATTGTGTGGTGCTGGGGCAGGTGGTGGGCAGGGGCAGCTGCAGGCCTGGGGGCATGGAGCTGTTCAGGGGTGCTGGGCTGGGGAGGAGCAGGTGCCCTGTGCAGGGCCTGGGGGCACAGTATGTCGATGGACATGAGCAGGGGGCCATTGAGGTGGGAGGAGGTGCCAAGGGCTGTGGGGCAGGAAATGGCCCAGCGAGTCAGGAGTTAGTGCCCATAGCCTGCACAGCCCATGGGGAGTGGAGGGACACCGACACTGCCCCAGGGAGAGCCCGGAGGTTGAGGGCTCCCACCCTGGTGCCAGTGACTCGGCCTGGGAAGAGGGGACCTCCAGACCTGCAGTCTGGGGCTTGGTGCTCTCCTGACCAGTCCCATGTTGGTGTTTGAAGGGGCTGCAGAGTTGAGGCTGGAGGATGGCAGCAGGCGCTGCGCTGGGAGAGTGGAGGTGAAACACCAGGGCCAATTGGGGACCGTGTGTGATGACTCCTGAGACATGGCTGATGCTGCAGTGGTTTGTAAGCAGCTGGGCTGTGGGTCTGCTGTTAAAGCTCCTAAGTACGGACACTGTGGCTCAGTATCTGGCCCCATTTGAATGGATGATGTTCGCTGTCATGGCACCAAGTCTGCCCTGTCTGACTGTACACACAACGGATGGGGTCAACACAACTGTGGTCACGGTGAGGATGCTGGAGTGACATGTTCAGGTAAATGGCCAGCCTGTTCCCCACCTGTGAGGCCAGGACAGGGGAGGGGACCTGGCTGTGCCCTCAGGGAACAACGAGCAGAGGCCGGAGCAGGGCCCAGTGTGGTTGGTCACACTGCCAAGCTGGGACTGTCATTGCTGGTGTCCCCGGTCCCTGAGGAAAGACCAATGGGAGCCCACCCCCAGGTGCCCACCCCCTTTCTGGCCCCTGAGGTGGCTGGCTCAGCCCACCCTCGTTCAGTGCCTGGCACTGGGAGATTAATCCCCCTCCCTGCCCCTTTGTGTCTGTTGGTTCCCATCTTTCTCCTCCCACTCAGCCAGGACCGGTCTGGCATTACCAGGGGACAGTTCCCACAATGCCAGAGGCACCAAAAGCTGCTCACATGACCTCCCACAGCCCTGGGGAATGGCACGAGATGTCAAGGGACTTTTGGATTGTGCCTCCTGGCAGACACGAGTCCCTCAGCCTAAGCAAAGGGGACGTTCAGAGGGGAGGAGCGCTGGCCTTGGGCAGAGGAACAGGGTTGCATATGGCACCTCATTCCTCTGCCAGGGCCACCCCATGAGTTACAGTCCATGGAGATACGGCCCCATGCGGGCAGTGCCAACCTGCTGCCCAACCTTTCCTGCCTACCCCAGCCCCCAGCTGCCCTGTGCTACTGGGGCTTTGCCAGCCCTTGCAGTGTCCTCAGTGCCCGTCCTTGCACTGGGAGCTCCTGTCAGCCCAGGGCTGCTCCTCTGCCCTCTCTCCTACCCTCTGCCTGGCCGTTGATGGGGATGTGCGTGCCTGGCAGTGCACTCTGGCCCTGGCTGAAGACCCCCTCCCCAGGCACGTGCCAGAGTGGGGTCTGGCACAGACACCGACTGCCAATATAGCCATGTCATACCTGTACCCTGTGACATGTCCCCTCTAACAGCAGTGTCCCAACAGCCTGAGACCACCCTGAGAGAAGGGTGTGTTTCTGGTGATTCCAAGGGATTCCTCAGCCTGGCCCTGAGCTCAGCGGGCAGATCAGGCTGCAGCAGCCAACAGTGCCTTGGCCAGTCTCCCTGGGCCCCAAGTGCTCTGGGTGCTGCCAGGAAGCTCAGGGTCTCCAAAATGGCAGTAGTTTGTCTGAGCAGTGCCTATGGCTGGGGGTTTGGGAGAGAAGCAAGCCCACAAGTGCTATGCTGATGTCTGAGGAGTGGCAAGGTGTCCCTGGTGTGTTTGTGCCATCAATACCCACTGGGAGCTGCTGGGAGGGTCATGGGGCTCCTTCCCTGTGGCCACCTTGCAGACCAGGTGGGATGTAGGCATATAACTGCCAGAGAGCTCTGGGAACTCTCCAGGGACTTTGATTGCTCCAGGATTTGTCCGGCTGGTCGGAGGGAACAGCCCCTGCTCAGGATGCATGGAGATCCACCACGGGGACCAGTGGAAAACTGTGACTCAGACTTTGGTCCCAAAGCCGCCGACCTGGTCTGCAAGGGGTTACAAAGTGGCGCAGCCCTGTCTGTCCTGAGGGCAGCTCACTTTGGAGAAGGTGTCGGTCCCATGTGGGACAGAGAGCTGCAGTGTGCGGGGAATGAATCCTTCCTCATGTTCTGCCCCACGGGGTCCCCCAGAGACCAGCCCTGCACCCACACGAATACCACTGGTGTCACCTGTACCCATAAGGACTCAGGATGGGGTGTTACATATCTGAGCGTGTGCTGGGGATAGGGGAGCAGGGCAGAGACAGTGCCATGCCGGGTGTGAGGACTGGAGGGGTGATGTGGTTGTCTGCAGCCCTAAAATCATGCAGAAGGAGGATAATGGAAGGCTCTCCTCCATTTGGCCTCTCCTTCATCTCCCGAGGGAGCAAGAGCACAAGTCCGCCCTCTCTGGTTCTTCTCTTTTCCTGAGGACACAGGGTTCAGGCTGGTGAACAGCAGCACAGCGTGTGAGGGAAGGGTGGAAGTCCAGGTTCCAGGGACCTGGGGGACCCTCTGTGCCTCCCTCTGGGATCTCTTGGATGCCCATGTTCTCTGTTGTCATCTCAACTGCGGGTTTGCTGAGTCCATTCCCAGAGGAGGGCCTTTTGGGAGAGGGACCGGACCTGTCTGGAGACACTCATTCCACTCTGATGGGACGGAAGCTCACCTGGGACAGTGCCCAGTGACTGCCCTGGGGACCTCACCGTGCTGCATGAGGCAGCTGCTGAACGACGCTGCTGTCATTTACTCAGGTGAGTGCTGGGAAAATGTGACATGGCCACCAAAAGCAGGGGGGCCCATGGCGGCACCAGGCTGCATTTCTCCCTTGAGTAACCCTGGCTTCACCTGGAGCAACCTGGAGGGCTTTGCCTGCTCTCACCCACCGCTCTGATGTGGGAGAGCTGAGGCCTGAACGAGGTCAGGCATCTCTACCCCGAGGGCAGTGGCTCAGGCCCTGGGGCCACCCCAGGGCTGGGATCCTCTGCTCTCCTGCTGCAGGTCAGCCCCAGGATAGGGCTGTGGGGCTCAGCTCCATCCCTCTGGCTGCAGACAGCCCTGTCTCAGCCCCACAGAGACCCCCCCCCCAGACCCCAATCCCACACCCATGGGGGCTGCCCAGGTGCCCCCAGCAGCAGACCTGGGGGGGGGTGAGCTGCAGAGCAGGGATGGGCTTTGGCCTTGCTTCTAGTGCTTCTGGTCAGCACAAGACCCAAACTTGTCCTGTTTGGTCAGAAAGGCGCCCCTTGCCCTGCTCCCTGCCAGGGACACAGGCTCCCAGTCCCCCATCCCCAGGGATGCAGAGGGACAGAGACGTGTGGGCTCTGCCCGGTGTCTCAGCAGTGCCAGTGTCAGCGCTGAGGCTGGGCAAGGCTTGTCCCAGTGCTGCCTGTCCCCACGTAACTGCTGCTGCTTGCTCCCTCCTGCAGGAGCTGCCCAAGCTGCCTCAGCAGGGACATGTTGGGTGGCTCTGCCCCACAAAGGGCAAAGACAGCGTCTTGCTCAGGAAGGCTCAGGGACTGGGAAACAAGTGCTGTGAAACCTGCTCAGCACAGAGGGCTGGAGGCAGGTGGGTGAGCTCCAGGGTGTTGCGAGGGTTCTAGAGCCTAGAGAGGTGCTGCAGGTTTCTGGGCTCTCTGGTGCTGCCAAGGGCTGGGGCATGGCTGCTCCCCCCAGGCCCATCTGGCTCTGCATCCCTGCAGCTGGTGCTTGGAGGGAGTTGGTGCGACAGACGAGTGGAGATTTTCCAGCACAGGATGTGGGTCAGAGTCCTGGATGACTGGTGGGATGTGCAGGAGGCCAGTGTGATGTGCTGGCAGCTTGAGGTGCAGAGAGGCAGAGATAGCCTGAACTCAGAGAGGGACGGGTCCTGTGGTGCTGCGAGGGGTCCGGTGCGCAGGGCATGAGGCTCTGGGCTGGGTGGGCACCAAGCCCTGATGGCAGCTGGGGTTTCTTCCTGCTGCAGGGTGCCAGCAGGTCCAGGTGGTGAACAGGCCTGGGCACTGCACTTGGAGAGTGGAGATCTACTACCAGGGCAGCTGAGGGACAATCTGTGATGACAGCTGGGGCCTGCCCGATGCCACTGTTGTTTGCCACCAGCTGGGCTGCGGAGGTGTGGTGGAGGCAGGTGGCTCTGCTCAGTTCGGGGAAGGCTCTGGGCAGATCTGGCTGGATGGCATGAACTGCTCCAGGGCCAAAGCTGCTCTCTGGGACTGCCCAGCAGGGTCCTGGGGGCAGCATGCCTGCAGGCACAAAGAGGATGCAGGAGTTGGCTGCTCAGGTCCGTGCCGGGAGCTGTGGTGAGAGCCCAGTGCCCAGAGGCTGGGATGAGGGGATAGTCAGCAATGGCCGAGGCTGTCCCTGGCTACCTCTGAGCCTCTACCTGAGCCTGTCCTGGGGACACGCATGCAGAAACCCCCTCAGTCCCACTAGGGGTCCCTTGTAAGCTGTGCTGTCCCCAACAGTTACTGGGGAAGGCATGGGTGTCTGTCCGTCAGGGACTTCTCTCTGCCCCCTGGCAAAAGGGTGACTTGCTAGCCATGCCGCTGCCCGGCTGAGAGCCTGGTGGGTGAAGAGGCTTCTCTGCTCCCAGAGCCCCAGACTAGCCTGTTCACCTTTGGGGTCTTTCCTCCCAGAGTTCATGGCCCTGAGGCTGGAGAACAGCGATGGCTGCTCCGGGCGCCTGCAGGTTTTCTATAATGGGACGTGGGGGAGCGTTTGCTCCAACTCAATGACTCCCAAAACGGTGTCGCTGGCATGCAAGGAGCTGGGCTGCGGGGATGGAGGGTCCCTGGAAACACGCCTGCCCTATGGTAGGGTGTCTGGCCGTGCCTGGCTGGATCGTGTGGAGTGTGGGGAGAGAAACAGCTCCTTCTGGCAGTGTCCCTCCGCTCCCTGGGACCCACAGTCATGCGATGACCTGCGAGATGAGACCCACATCACCTGCAATGGTAATTCTGAGCTACCCGGGCACCAGCATCCCCCCAGCTCCTGCTCCCTGCTGGGCACAGTCAAGTGCAGAGCCAGGGCCCATAGGGGATTTCACTTTACGTGCTGGACCCTGCTGCTTCTGGTGGCACAAATGGGACTTCAGCTCTCAGAGCCCCAGCAGTTACCAGCCGGGATCCCAGCAGCGCCCGGGGGAGGCAGAGGTGTCTCCAGGCAAGGTCTCAGAAGAGACCAGCCAGGGCTCTGAGGAGCGTCCCCTCCATGGACACCCTCCTGCTTCTCTGTGAACCAGGGTCCCTTTGGGGCTGAGCAGTCAAGGTCCCCCACATTGCTGTGTGTGTCCCCTGAATGACCAGGGTTCAGCTGCTGCCATGAGTGAGGTGGCACCGGGAGGTGTGAGCAGAGCTCCACCCTACTCTCTGCTGCGTGACTCCCCTGCAGCAGCCCCTTCACCCCAGCTTTTCCTTCTGCAGGGAGACGGCCAGAAACACCCCCGGCCCTGGGGACTGTGTGCCCAAACTCCACAAGCTGCACAGGTAGCTGCTCCTCTGCATGCCCCTCTCACCTGGCAGGGCTCTGCCTGCTGTCCCGGTGCCCTGGGAGGTCTCTGCCTTCTCCAGACAGGGAGAAGATTCGTGCCATGGGAGGCGAGAACGGGTGCTCGGGCAGAGTGGAGGTCTGGCACCGCGGCTCCTGGGGGACGGTGTGCGACGACTCCTGGGACATGCAGGATGCCGAGGTGGCATGCAGGCAGCTGGGCTGCGGCCCCGCAGTGTCTGCCCTGGACGAGGCTGTGTTTGGAGAGGGGACGGGTCCCCTCTGGCTGGAGCAGGTGGGGTGCTGGGGGACAGAGCCATCTCTGCAGGACTGCTGGGCTCGGTCTGGGGACAGCGGTGCCTGCCGGCATAAGGAGGATGCTTCCGTGCACTGCTCAGGTGAGCGGCAGGGCTAGGACTCCTCACGGGGGTATTGGCAAGCAGCCAGGGAAGGCGTTTTCCCTGCTGGGTCCCATCATGGCTCTAGAGCTCCTGAGAGCAAGGCCATCCTTGTGGAGCACGGAAGCCTGTTCCCAAGTGGGCAGCTGCTTCTGTGGGATGTCTTCTGCCTGCAGGGCCCTGCAGTTCCCAGGGGCATCTCCCAGGCTACCTGCACCATCCTGCCCAATACCCAGAGCAGGGCCCTGGGCTCTGTCCCGGCCACCCTGCCCAGCCTCTCAAGAGGGGCAATTTGGGTGGATGTGTCAGGGATATACGCACACGCACACAAACACAGACACATGGCATGTCAGAGAGGAGGCTCCCTGGTACCTGCACACCCATCCTCTCAGCCCAGCTCTCCTTCTCCTCCTCTGCAGCTGCACCCAGGATGGCAGCACCAACCCCCTGAGCAGGTAACCTGTCCTCCCTGCCAGCACTGGGTCTTCTTGAGGCCAGGCTGTGACCCACAGCTGGAGGGAAGGGGCTCCTTGTTAGGGTGTGAAACTCCCAGGAGGAGGCACTGGGGTAGCGATGGGGGGCGTTGGGTAGGGTGTCTTTTACCCAGTAGGGTGGGAGCTTCCCCATCACTCACCCCCTGGGGTCCCCTACCCCCGGTGTAATTGGGTCAGGACTGGGGTGTCCTGGTCCCA
The DNA here is from genome assembly GCF_965638725.1 of Aptenodytes patagonicus. Classification (NCBI taxonomy): domain Eukaryota; kingdom Metazoa; phylum Chordata; class Aves; order Sphenisciformes; family Spheniscidae; genus Aptenodytes; species Aptenodytes patagonicus. The sequence goes on along the minus strand of NW_027472036.1, from coordinate 429,862 downwards.
CATGTCTTCCAGGCCTGGTGCTGCCCTTTCTGTGTTCCTGCCCATGCAGATCCCACTTGGGGCTGTCCAACTGCCAGGGCATGGGCCATGGAGCAGAGAGGTGGCAGCTCCAGGGGGGGAGCAAAGGTGTGATCTGCTCCAAGCTCAGCACCAGGGACCTGACCCAGGGGACAGAGGGGCACAAGGGCTATCTCTGAAGGGATGGTGCGAGGGTGTCGCTGCCCCAGACCATCTCCATGGGACATTGGCCTCAGTAAGGAAGTGGCAGCAGTGACCCGACAGCGCAGCAGGGCTGTGCTGTGGGGACAGCCCTGGGCTGGCCCAGGGGAACAGGGCTGTAGGAACAGAGCGGAATTCCGTCCCTTCTCTGCCCATTAATATCTTCATCAATGACATAGGCAGTGGGATCGAGTGCACCCTCAGCAAGTTTGCAGACAACACCAAGCTGAGTGGTGCTGTTGACACGCCTGAGGGATGGGATGCCATTCAGAGGGAGCTGGACAAGCTTAAGAAGTGGGCCCGTGTGAACCTCATGAGGTTCAACAAGGCCAAGTGCAAGGTCCTGCACCTGGGTCAGGGCAACCCCCGGTATCAATACAGGCTGGGGGTTGAAGGGATTGAGAGCAGCCCTGCCGAGAAGGACTTGCGGGTACTGGTGAATGAAAAGCTGGACATGAACCGGCAATGTGCGCTCGCAGGCCAGAAAGCCAACCATATCCTGGGCTGCATCAAAAACAGCATGGCCAGCAGGTCGAAGGAGGTGATTCTTTCCCTCTGCTCTGGTGAGACCCCACCTGGAGTACTGTGTTCAGCTCTGGTGTCCCCAGCACAAGAAAGATGTGGACCTGTTGGAGCAGGTCCAGAGCAGGGCCACGAAAATGATCAGAGAGATGGAACACCTCTCCTGTGAAGAAAGGCTGAGAGAGTTGGGGTTGTTCAGCCTGGAGAAGAGAAGGCTCTGGGGAGACCTTATTGCGGCCTTTCAATACTTAAAGGGGGCTTATAAGAAAGATGGGACAAACTTTTTAGCAGGGCCTGTTGTGAAAGGACAAGGGGTAAGGGGTTTAAAGTAAAAGAGGGTAGATTTAGACTACATATAAGGAAGAAATTTTTTCGCTGAGGGTGGTGAAGCACTGGAGCAGGTTGCCCAGAGAAGCTGTCAGTGCCTCATCATTGGAAGTGTTCAAGGTCAGGTTGAACGGGGCTCTGAGTAACCTAATCAAGTTGAAGATGTCCCTGCTCATTGCAGGGAGGGTTGGACTAGATGACCCTTAAAGGTCCCTTCCAACCCAAACTATTTTATGATTCTATGATTCCTGGGCCAACCTTGCCTCTGTCCGCAGGCTCTGAGAGAGCTCGGGAGCCCTTCCCTGAGGCCGTGTATGAAGAGATCGGTTACAGCCCAGCGTGGGAGAAGCAGGCAAGGTTCGGTCAGTCAGGTGGGTGTGGGTCCCTCATGGGGAGCACATCTGCAGGGCTCTTTCCCCTGGCCCTCACCAGGGGCTGACCCACTGCAGCCCCCTGGCCCATGGTCCCTGCAGTACTGGGGCTGTGGGGTCTGTGGGGAGAGCAGGCAGGTCCTGGGCCTGGGAGAGAAGCTTCCTCCCTACCAGCTCTGCCTGTCCCAGCTGGGGACAGCTCCTCTCTGCCTGCCCTTGCACCCCTATGTGACACCTGAAGGGTGAGGAAAGGGGCTGTCCCAGGCATCTCTGGGAGGCCCTTTGAGACAGGGTTGATCCCAGGGGAGCAGGGTGAGTCCTGAGCCCTCCTCCCCACTCAGCCCTGGCTCTGTGGGTCCCCCGTCCCCAGCAGCACTGACCACAAGCCGGCTCAGCACTCCCATAACACCCACTGTGCCTCTCTCCAGGCTCCGATTCAGAGGGGTCCCTGACCAAGCTGCAGCCCTACCCCAGGGACAGCGAGGAGGAGGATGGTCCACGTTCAGCACCAGGTAACAGTAGCAGGAAGGGGTTGATGTCCTGTCCCTGCAGACATGTGATGGACAGCGGTGTCACTGTCACTGTCAGAGCACACTGCGTGTCTCCCGTGGTGCTGCCAACACCAGTGTCTGAGCCCCATGTCCCTGCACATCCTTGCGTCCTCTGCTCTGCAGGATGTATCTTCTCACTGTCACCAGCTCCCCTCTCCTTTCAGATGTCCCCGTCTTGCCTGGAGGTGACTCAGTGGATGGCTATGATGATGCCAGGGAAGTTTCTGACCCTGGCTCCCCAGGGCAGGGGATCTGATCCTTCCCTTGGGCAGGGAGACTGGGAAATGCCCAAGGCGCCAGAGGAGGGAGCAGGGCCCAGGGATGCACCTGGAGGTGAGAGGGAAAGATAGCACTGCCGGTTCCTGGGGTGCCATCCGTGGTGCTGGTTGAATTGCTGTTGTACTGAGAGCCCAACCTCCTGGGATGGGGGAACCTGCTCGGTCCTTGGGGGGAACCAGGGGGTGGGAGAGGGAGCTGAACATCTCAGGACTGGTGAGGAGAAGGGAGGCAGGAGATGTACAGACCAGGAGGGGCACCCCATGGGGCAGACATGCAATGGCCTGCCTTGCTGCTAGCAGGGGCAAACCTGCGCTCCCAGAGATGTGCTGGTCCCTGTCCCCAGAGAGCACGGGCTATGATGATGCTGAAGAGGTGTCTCTGGAACAACCCCCTGAGTGAGGACACAAAGGCTGTGACACCGGAGCTCAGTGCACAACGGTCCCCGACGCCCAAACCAGGAGAGCCCGTCCCTGCCGTGCAGCTGGGTGCAGCCGGGAGGGAGGAGAGGACTGTGCAGCTGGGAGAACCATGAGCACCAGGGAACCATCTCCCTTTTGCCACAGGCAGCAGAAACAGCTGGGCGTTTCCTCTATTTGTATTACCCTGTTTTTACGCTGTGCCTCCATATTTGTTCTTATTAAAAGTCTTTGGGGGTTTGAGCCAGAGCTGGTGCTTGCCTTCCCAGGTGTCGGGGTGTCTCCCTGAGGCTGACTGGGGGGGAGCAGAGCACAAAGACGTGGTGGAGGGGAATGGGTGTGTCTCGGGGACAGCGGGCTCAGGGTCAGGCTGTGGGACTGCAAGAGCCCATGGTCCCTGGGGAATATTCCTGCTGACAGAGGCATTTCCATCCTGCCAGCAAAAGTTTCCAACAAAAATGGCTCTCTGCAAGGTCCCGTGATGCACCCCAGCGGGAACGCCCATCTCCTCACCTCGGGGTTCCCCATTTGCTCTTACTCCCAGGCCCTGCCTGGGCCATGCTGGTCCCACAGTGCAGAGGCCACAACAGAGCTGCCGTGTTGGGATGAGGCCTGGCCTGTGGCCCCACAGAAGTGAGCCCTAAGGTGGCCGTGGTGCCTTGAACACCCCAGCCAGCCACAGGGGGGATCACAGCCCAGGGATCATCTCCCACAGTGGTTAGGAGGCAACCATGCTCCCCACTGCCCTGGCGCAGGGTGCAGAGCCACTTGCTGAGGAACACGGGCCTGGGATTGCCCCTTCAATGGCTCTGCCAGGACTCCAGTCTCCATGGGCTGTTCCTGCTGCCTTGGGCCCTCGCAGACCCCGAGAACTTCTATCACAGCCCCAGAGCTGCCTTCCTTCCTGGGCAGGGGCATTAAGGCCCCATGGCTGCCCTGGGACCCCGTCCTCCTGCTGCGCTCCTGCCTCCACCCCTGCCCTCCTGCTGCCTCCCCAGGGGTGTCAGTGTGGGTTTGTGTCGGGGCAGTACCTGTGTGCAGGTGCAGGGGGGATGGGAGCAGGGGGTTGGTGGGGGCACCTTTCCCTCAGCGTTGTGGGAGGCAGATGAGGGAGAGGCCGGGGGGAGGGAGAAAGGATCCCTGTGAGACGTGGACTGGAAACCATAGCTGCCATCCAGCCCCTGGCCTGGAGAAGGGCCTGCCTGGGAGGGTGCTAACGTGGGCACATTTCCATGGCAGAGGGTATTTTGTGTCCCTCTCCTAGAGCAGGCACTGCTGGCAGTTGAGCCAGGGTCCCTCTCCCTCGGCTGGGGCGTTCACCTGCCCCAGCTCCCATGGGCAGAGAAACCTTTCACACAGGAGCCGTGTGGGGAGAAGGGTTTGACACTTGGGCAGGAACCCAGAGCCCAGACTGCCCTCCCTGCTCCCACTGGTGAGTCTCCACAACTCTCCAGCTCTTCCCTGATTCTCTGCTGCAGGCTGGAAGGTGTGTTGGACGTCCATGGCAGGGCTCCCTGCAGGGAGCAGCCACAGCTCAGTAGCACTGCAAACAGCAGGATCTGGCCCTAGAGCAGAAGAGGGGAGGAGGCAGCTGTCACCAACAGCCTCTCCCATGACAGCATTGACCCATTCCCTGCTGGGAGCTCCTCCACCCCTGGGGTGACCCTGTGGGGGTCTGGGGGGTGCCCAGGCTCACACACTCCTTTCCCCTGGTCTCTAGAGGTTTCCTGCTGGCAGCCCCTGGCCCCGGAGACAGCCCCTTCCTCCCCACCTCTGGGCCCACCTCTCCCTGTGGACATGCAGGGCTGGAGCCTGCCCCAGTGGGTGTTTCCCAGGAGACAGAGGCTGTGTTTGCAGTGCCGATGTGTGTCACCCATCACCTTGAGGGTATCACCCTAGGACCACTGCTCTCCAATGGCCTTTCCACAGCCGTGCTCTACCTTGCTTGCACTCAGCACCGCCAGAGCCCAGCTCCCAAATGGAAAACGTCCAGCGCCTGCTCCCACACCAAACAGGCCAGGACTGCAAGCTCTTGCTGGCCCTCACCTTCCCTTGGCAGACCTTCCACAGCCCCACAGACACTGGCGCTCTGAGCTTGCCAGCCACCTCACGGTGCCGACGTCTTTCCCTTGCTCGCTCTCAGCACCGCCAGAGCCCAGCTCCCAAATGGAAAACATCGAGTGCCTGCTCCCACACCAAAGGGGCCAGGACTGCAAGCTGTTGCTGGCCCTCACCTTCCCTTGGCAGACCTTCCACAGCCCCACAGACACTGGCGCTCTGAGCTTGCCAGCCACCTCACGGTGCCAACGTCTTTGCCTTGCTCGCTCTCAGCACCGCCAGAGCCCAGCTCCCAAATGGAAAACGTCCAGCGCCTGCTCCCACACCAAAGGGGCCAGGACTGCAAGCTGTTGCTGGCCCTCACCTTCCCTTGGCAGACCTTCCACAGCCCCACAGACACTGGCGCTCTGAGCTTGCCAGCCACCTCACGGTGCCAACGTCTTTCCCTTGCTCGCTCTCAGCACCGCCAGAGCCCAGCTCCCAAATGGAAAACGTCCAGCGCCTGCTCCCACACGAAAGGGGCCAGGACTGCAAGCTGTTGCTGGCCCTCACCTTCCCTTGGCAGACCTTCCACAGCCCCACAGACACTGGCGCTCTGAGCTTGCCAGCCACCTCACGGTGCCGACGTCATTGCCTTGCTCGCTGTCAGCACCGCCAGAGCCCAGCTCCCAAATGGAAAACGTCCAGCGCCTGCTCCCACACCAAAGGGGCCAGGACTGCAAGCTGTTGCTGGCCCTCACCTTCCCTTGGCAGACCTTCCACAGCCCCACAGACACTGGTGCTCTGAGCTTGCCAGCCACCTCACGGTGCCAACGTCTTTCCCTTGCTCGCTCTGACAACTATCAGAGCCCAGCTCCCAAATGGAAAACGTCCAGCTCCTGCTCCCACACCAAAGGGGCCAGGACTGCAAGCTGTTGCTGGCCCTCACCTTCCCTTGGCAGACCTTCCACAGCCCCACAGACACTGGCGCTCTGAGCTTGCCAGCCACCTCACGGTGCCGACGTCGTTTTCTTGCTCGCTCTCAGCACCGCCAGGGCCCAGCTCCCAAATGGAAAACGTCCAGCGCCTGCTCCCACACGAAAGGGGCCAGGACTGCAAGCTGTTGCTGGCCCTCACCTTCCCTTGGCAGCCCTTCCACAGCCCCACAGACACTGGCACTCTGAGCTTGCCAGCCACCTCACGGTGCCAACGTCTTTCCCTTACTCGCTCTCAGCACTGCCAGAGCCCAGCTCCCAAATGGAAAACGTCCAGCGCCTGCTCCCACACCAAAGGGGCCAGGACTGCAAGCTGTTGCTGGCCCTCACCTTCCCTTGGCAGACCTTCCACAGCCCCACAGACACTGGCGCTCTGAGCTTGCCAGCCACCTCACGGTGCCGACGTCATTGCCTTGCTCGCTCTCAGCACCGCCAGAGCCCAGCTCCCAAATGGAAAACGTCCAGCGCCTGCTCCCACACCAAAGGGGCCAGGACTGCAAGCTGTTGCTGGCCCTCACCTTCCCTTGGCAGACCTTCCACAGCCCCACAGACACTGGCGCTCTGAGCTTGCCAGCCAACTCACGGTGCCGACGTCATTGCCTTGCTCGCTCTCAGCACCGCCAGAGCCAAGCTCCCAAATGGAAAACGTCCAGCGCCTGCTCCCACACCAAAGGGGCCAGGACTGCAAGCTGTTGCTGGCCCTCACCTTCCCTTGGCAGACCTTCCACAGCCCCACAGACACTGGCGCTCTGAGCTTGCCAGCCACCTCACGGTGCCGACGTCATTTTCTTGCTCGCTCTCAGCACCGCCAGAGCCCAGCTCCCAAATGGAAAACGTCCAGCGCCTGCTCCCACACCAAAGGGGCCAGGACTGCAAGCTGTTGCTGGCCCTCACCTTCCCTTGGCAGACCTTCCACAGCCCCACAGACACTGGCGCTCTGAGCTTGCCAGCCACCTCACGGTGCCAACGTCTTTCCCTTGCTCGCTCTCAGCACCGCCAGAGCCCAGCTCCCAGGTGGAAAACTTCGAGCGCCTGCTCCCACACCAAAGGGGCCAGGACTGCAAGCTGTTGCTGGCCCTCACCTTCCCTTGGCAGACCTTCCACAGCCCCACAGACACTGGCGCTCTGAGCTTGCCAGCCACCTCACAGTGCGGACGTCTTTCCCTTGCTCGCTCTCAGCACCGCCAGAGCCCAGCTCCCAAATGGAAAACGTCCAGCGCCTGCTCCCACACCAAAGGGGCCAGGACTGCAAGCTGTTGCTGGCCCTCACCTTCCCTTGGCAGACCTTCCACAGCCCCACAGACACTGGCGCTCTGAGCTTGCCAGCCACCTCACGGTGCCGACGTCATTTTCTTGCTCGCTCTCAGCACCGCCAGAGCCCAGCTCCCAAATGGAAAACGTCCAGCGCCTGCTCCCACACCAAAGGGGCCAGGACTGCAAGCTGTTGCTGGCCCTCACCTTCCCTTGGCAGACCTTCCACAGCCCCACAGACACTGGCGCTCTGAGCTTGCCAGCCACCTCACGGTGCCAACGTCTTTCCCTTGCTCGCTCTCAGCACCGCCAGAGCCCAGCTCCCAGGTGGAAAACTTCGAGCGCCTGCTCCCACACCAAAGGGGCCAGGACTGCAAGCTGTTGCTGGCCCTCACCTTCCCTTGGCAGACCTTCCACAGCCCCACAGACACTGGCGCTCTGAGCTTGCCAGCCACCTCACAGTGCCGACGTCTTTCCCTTGCTCGCTCTCAGCACCGCCAGAGCCCAGCTCCCAAATGGAAAACGTCCAGCGCCTGCTCCCACACCAAAGGGGCCAGGACTGCAAGCTGTTGCTGGCCCTCACCTTCCCTTGGCAGACCTTCCACAGCCCCACAGACACTGGCGCTCTGAGCTTGCCAGCCACCTCTGGTGTCTCTGTTTCTTGCCAAAAAAAATGTCCCTATGAGGAAGGGTTCAAACGCAGACTGGTATTCGACCTACAGAGTTGCAAAACTCCCACAGACAAGAGGGAAACTTCTTCCTTGGCATACCAATTCTCTTCATGGTAAGAGCAAGTGTGTTATGACAGGCAAAATTAAGCCTTTCCTGCTGCCTTGGTGTGCCTAATCTAATTAGACATTGCCTTATTGGACTTCCAGATAAAGATGATGGTTACCCTTGCGACAAGCTGAGGATATTCCAGGATTTTCTGCCCTTTTCAGCACTCATGTTTTATATCCCGTTTGGTGTAAGTAAAGACTGAAAAAAGAAATGGATAAGGTTGATGAACGCTGAATAATTTTTATAATAAAGGGGGGTAGTTATTATTATAAAGGTAATATTTTTATTACAAATATGATTATATTATTATAAATAAATAACATTATAAAGAAGGTGTCCTGGTTTCGGCAGGGATAGAGTTAATTTCCTTTCTAGTAGCTGGTACAGTGTTTTGGATTTAGGATGAGAACAAAGTTGATAACACACCGGTGTTTTAGTTGTTGCTAGGTAATGCTTACACTAGCCAAGGACTTTTCAGCTTCCCATGCTCTACTGACTGAGGAGGCTGGAGGTGCACAAGAAGCTGGGAGGGGGCACAGCCAAACTGGCCAAAGGGACATTCCATACCATGTGACGTCATGCTCAGTACATAAACTGGGAAAAGCTGGCCGGGGGGGCCGCTGCTCGGGGACTGGCTGGGCATCGGTCAGCGGGTGGTGAGCAATTGTGCTGTGCATCACTTGTTTTGTGTATTATTATTATTATTATCATATTATTATTATCATTTTATTTCAATTATTAAACTGTTTTTATCTCAACCCACGAGTCTTTCTAACTTGTGCTCTTCCAATTCTCTCCCCCATCCCACCGGGTGGGGGGGAGTGAGCGAGCGGCTGCGTGGTGCTTAATTGCTGACTGAGATTAAACCACGACAGTCCTTTTTGGCGCCCAACGTGGGGCACGAAGGGTTTGAGATAATAACAGATTAACCGGAGTGTATTAAGGAACTTATATCTGTTAATAGTTGAGGGTCACAATGTTGGTTTCTCTGTTCTCAATATTGATTTGTATAATCTGCATCGCGCTCTTTTTCCTGCTGTACATGTTAAAGATTGGTGTTGGGTTTTGCAGTTTGCTGTGGTCTGCAGTGAATAGTAATGTCTCGCTTGTGAGGTTTGTTTTTAGAACATTGACCTTGACGTTTCTGTGGTATGTAAACTTCGCAATGAAGCCGTTACTGTACCATGGATACCATATCGTGGAGACAACTAGCAATTGCAGTAACTTTTCTGAGAGTTTTTTTACGGAGGAAATACAGAATGGCAGTGTCACTACCTTCTTCTATGATGTTTCCTCCTTCATTACAGTAATTTTTCAGTATTTTGAGCATCCTTGGGCAGTTAAGATACTTCTATTAATACTTCTTGGGAATATTGTTTCGGTTTTGTCTAAAGTTGGTAAGCAATTTAAGAATATCATCCAGAGATCTGCCCCAAGGCTGAATAATTATGAGTGGCAGGGTGTGTGGGACAAGATGGGCAAGTACCTAGGCCAATGGGCACCCCCAGTGTTTTGGAACTTCACCCCTGAGCAAGTGCAGAATCCTGAAAAGTTAGTAGAATATTTGGAAAAAGTATGCTGTCACCCTGGCAACTCTAGAGAGATGCAACTCATTGCAACGTGCTGGGGCCTGGCCCATGCCTACCGAGCCCTGTTCAACACCATTCAGTACCCTCAAAGGGAAGAGAAGGTCTCTGGCTCTGACAGTAAAACGACACGCACTGCGGCCACTCAGACCCGGGCAACAGGCCGTGCAGCCACTCAAACCCGGGCAACACGCACTACGGCCACTCCAACCCCGGCGACAGGCTCTGCGGCCACTCAGACCCCGGCGACAGGCCCTGTGGCCACTCCAACCCCGGCGACATGCACTGCGGCCACTCCAACCCCGGCGACAGGCCCTGCGGCCACTCCAACCCCGGCGACATGCACTGCGGCCACTCCAACCCCGGCGACAGGCTCTGCGGCCACTCAGACCCCGGCGACAGGCCCTGCGGCCACTCCGACCCCGGCGACAGGCCCTGCGGCCACTCCAACCCCGGCGACATGCACTGCGGCCACTCCAACCCCAGCGACATGCACTGCGGCCACTCCAACCCCGGCAACAGGCCCTGCGGCCACTCAGACTCCGGTGACATGCACTTGCACTGCGGCCACTCCAACCCCGGCGACATGCACTGCGGCCACTCCAACCCCAGCGACATGCACTGCGGCCACTCCAACCCCGGCAACAGGCCCTGCGGCCACTCAGACTCCGGTGACATGCACTTGCACTGCGGCCACTCCAACCCCAGCAACACGCCCTGTGGCTGAACCAAAGAACGAGCCTGTGCCGGTATCAGTCGCCCCTGTACACAAGAAGAAATCTTGGAAGCGGAAGTCAGCTCGTTTAGTAAGGGAGGAAGAAGCTTCTTCTAAAAGGGAACCGGAGGAAGAAGTATACGAGACAGATGACCCTAGAGAAGGACCATCACGAGAACGGGAGGAGGAAAGCCGGCCGCTGATCGGGGAGGAGGAAGAGGAAGAACTCATAAACGAGACAGTGACCACCCGATCTCTATCCCTGAGTGAGCTGCGAGATATACGAAAAGATTTCAGCCGCCGTCCAGGTGAGCATATTGTCACCTGGCTGCTCCGATGCTGGGATAATGGGGCCAGTAGCCTGGAATTAGAGGGTAGGGAAGCCAAGCAGCTGGGATCCCTTTCTAGGGAAGGGGGCATTGATAAAGCAATTGGAAAAGGGACACGTATCCTCAGCCTTTGGAGGCGACTCTTGTCAAGCGTGAAGGAAAGGTATCCCTTTAAGGAAGATGTCATATGTCGCCCAAGCAAGTGGGCCACCATGGAGAAGGGTATCCAGTTTCTGAGAGAATTAGCTGTGCTGGAGGTGATTTATGATGACCTGAACAATGAACAACTATCCAAAGATCCAGACGAAGTCAAGTGCACACGACCCATGTGGCGGAAGTTTATAAGGAGCGCACCATCGTCATACGCCAATTCATTGGCAGTGATAACCTGGAAAGATGGAGAGGAACAAACAGTGGATGAATTGGCTAGTCAACTCCGGCAATACGAGGAAAGTCTTTCTTCCTCCATCGTCTCGGCTGTGGAGAAACTGTCCGAAAAACTGTCCCGGGAGATCCAGCAACTCAGAGAGGATAGGTCCTACTCCTCACCTGTACGGACCAGTATCTCGGCTATTAGAAGTAAGCGTTCTTTTGCTCAAGAGAGAGAATATAAAGGATACACACCACGGGGCACCCTATGGTTTTACCTGCGTGACCACGGAGAGGACATGAGGAAGTGGGATGGGAAACCTACTGCAGCCCTAGGGGCACGGGTACGTGAATTACAAGGGAAAACAATCACAGAAAGAGGTTCTTCCAGGAAAATTGCTGCTCCAGTTTCCAGCGGGCAGTTCCCCAGAGAGAGTAGAAGGGCTGATCTTACTCTTGATCTTAATAAAGAAACTTCTGACTCATACGTACAAGAAATGAGAAATGAGTACTGTGATGAGGATTAGAGGGGCCCTGCCTCCAGCCAGGGGGAGGAAAGGGACAACCGGGTTTACTGGACTGTGTGGATTCGGTGGCCTGGCACATCAGACCCACAGAAGTATAAGGCTCTGGTAGACACCGGTGCACAGTGTACCCTAATGCCATCAAGATATATAGGAACAGAACCCATCTATATTTCTGGGGTGACGGGGGGATCCCAACAGCTATCTGTATTGGAAGCCGAAGTGAGTCTAACTGGGAATGGGTGGCAAAAGCACCCCATTGTGACTGCCCCAGATGCTCCGTGCATCCTTGGCATAGACTACCTCAGGAGAGGGTATTTCAAGGACCCAAAAGGGTACAGGTGGGCTTTTGGTATAGCTGCCTTGGAGACGGAAGAAATTAAGCAGCTGTCCACCTTGCCTGGTCTCTCGGAGGACCCCTCTGTTGTGGGGTTGCTGAAGGTCGAAGACCAACAAGTGCCAATCGCTACCACCACAGTGCACCGGCGGCAATATCGCACCAACCGAGACTCCCTGATTCCCATTCATGAGCTGATTCGTCGACTGGAGAGCCAAGGAGTGATCAGCAAGACCCACTCACCCTTTAACAGTCCCATATGGCCAGTGCGGAAGTCTAATGGAGAGTGGAGACTAACAGTAGACTATCGTGGCCTAAATGAAGTCACGCCACCGCTGAGTGCTGCTGTGCCAGACATGCTAGAACTTCAATATGAATTGGAATCAAAGGCAGCCAAGTGGTATGCCACAATTGATATTGCTAATGCATTTTTCTCAATCCCTTTGGCAGCAGAGTGCAGGCCACAGTTTGCTTTCACTTGGAGGGGCGTTCAGTACACCTGGAACCGACTGCCCCAGGGGTGGAAACACAGCCCTACCATTTGCCATGGACTGATCCAGACTGCATTAGAACAGGGTGGAGCTCCAGAACACCTGCAATACATTGATGATATCATCGTGTGGGGCAACACAGCAGAAGAAGTTTTTGAAAAAGGGAAGGAAATAGTCCAAATCCTGCTGAAGGCCGGTTTTGCCATAAAACAAAGTAAGGTCAAGGGACCTGCACAGGAGATCCAGTTTTTAGGAATAAAATGGCAAGATGGACGTCGTCAGATCCCAATAGATGTGATCAACAAAATAACAGCCATGTCTCCACCAACTAGCAAAAAAGAAACACAAGCTTTCTTAGGCGTGGTGGGTTTTTGGAGAATGCACATTCCAAATTACAGTCTGATTGTAAACCCTCTCTATCAAGTGACCCGGAAGAAGAACGATTTCAAATGGGGCCCTGAGCAACGACAAGCTTTTGAACAAATTAAACGGGAGATAGTTCATGCAGTAGCCCTGGGGCCAGTCCGGGCAGGGCAAGATGTAAAAAATGTGCTCTATACCGCAGCCGGGGAGAATGGCCCTACCTGGAGCCTCTGGCAGAAAGCACCAGGGGAGACTCGAGGTCGACCCCTAGGGTTTTGGAGTCGGGGATACAGAGGATCCGAGGCCCGCTATACTCCAACTGAAAAAGAGATATTAGCAGCATATGAAGGGGTTCGAGCTGCTTCAGAAGTGATCGGCACTGAAGCACAGCTCCTCCTGGCACCCCGACTGCCGGTGCTGGGCTGGATGTTCAGAGGGAGGGTCCCCTGTACACATCATGCAACTGATGCTACATGGAGTAAGTGGGTCGCACTAATCACACAACGGGCTCGAATAGGAAACCCCAGTCGCCCAGGAATTCTGGAAGTGATCATGGATTGGCCAGAGGGCAAAGATTTTGGAATATTGCCAGAGGAGGAGGTAACGCGTGCTGAAGAGGCCCCAATGTATAATGAACTACCAGAAAATGAGAAGCAATATGCCCTGTTCACTGATGGGTCCTGTCGTCTTGTGGGAAAACATCGGAGGTGGAAAGCTGCTGCATGGAGTCCCATGCGACAAGTTGTAGAAACTGCTGAAGGAGAAGGTGAATCAAGCCAATTTGCAGAAGTAAAGGCCATCCAGCTGGCTTTAGACATTGCTGATCGAGAAAAGTGGCCAGTGCTCTATCTCTATACTGACTCATGGATGGTGGCAAATGCCCTGTGGGGGTGGTTGCAGCAATGGAAGCAGAGCAACTGGCAGCGCAGAGGCAAACCCATCTGGGCTGCCGCATTGTGGCAAGATATTGCTGCCCGGGTGGAGAACCTGGTTGTAAAAGTCCGTCACGTAGATGCTCACGTACCCAAGAGTCGGGCCACTGAAGAACATCAAAACAACCAGCAGGTGGATCAGGCTGCTAAGATTGAAGTGGCTCAGGTGGATCTGGACTGGCAACATAAAGGTGAATTATTTCTAGCTCGGTGGGCCCATGACACCTCAGGTCACCAAGGAAGAGATGCAACATACAGATGGGCTCGTGATCGAGGGGTGGACTTGACCATGGACACTATTGCACAGGTTATCCATGAATGCGAAACATGTGCTGCAATCAAGCAAGCCAAACGGTTAAAGCCTTTTTGGTATGGAGGACGATGGTTGAAATATAAATATGGGGAGGCCTGGCAGATCGATTATATCACACTCCCACAAACCCGCCAAGGCAAGCGCCACGTGCTTACAATGGTGGAGGCAACCACCGGATGGCTGGAAACATATCCCGTGCCCCATGCCACCGCCCGGAACACTATCCTGGGCCTTGAAAAGCAAGTCCTATGGCGACATGGCACCCCAGAAAGAATTGAGTCAGACAATGGGACTCATTTCCGAAACAACCTCATAGACACCTGGGCCAAAGAGCACGGCATTGAGTGGGTGTATCACATCCCCTATCATGCACCAGCTTCTGGGAAAATTGAACGATACAATGGACTGTTAAAGACTACGCTGAGAGCAATGGGTGGTGGGACGTTCAAACATTGGGATACACATTTAGCAAAGGCCACCTGGTTAGTCAACACTCGGGGATCTGCCAATCGAGCAGGCCCTGCCCAGTCAGAACTTTTACGTACTGTAGATGGGAATAAAGTCCCTGTAGTGCACATAAAAAATATGCTGGGGAAGACAGTCTGGGTTATTCCTGCCTCGGGCAGAGGCAGACCCATCCGTGGGATTGCTTTTGCTCAAGGACCTGGGTGCACTTGGTGGATAATGCGGAAGGATGGGGAAGTCCGATGTGTGCCTCAAGGGGATTTGATTTTGGGTGAGAATAGCCAATGATCTGAATTATGTGATGTTAAGTACTAATTATAGTTATAATAGTTATACTAATAATACACAGATATACTAATAATACTAATAATATTATATGCCATACTAATGTTATTATAATAAGAATCACCCAGATTAATGAAGAATAACTTCAGTGAAACCAAGCAAAGCACAGTGATGATGGTACCAGAACTGACTTCAACCTGAAACAATCCAACACCACATACCATCTCCATTTTTCCTGCCCTGAAAGATTATTATGACAGATGGAGCCTGAAGTCATGGACTAAATGAACTCACCGAACATTTTAGAGGGATGGCCCACAGATGAAGGGAATGATATCTGTGTATGTGTGTATATATATATATAAAAAGGGGTGGTGATTAATGAAAATGTACTGGAAAATGTGAGACTTGAGCATGATGCAAATGGTATAGAATAAGGGGTGGATATTGTCCTGGTTTCGGCAGGGATAGAGTTAATTTCCTTTCTAGTAGCTGGTACAGTGTTTTGGATTTAGGATGAGAACAAAGTTGATAACACACCGGTGTTTTAGTTGTTGCTAGGTAATGCTTACACTAGCCAAGGACTTTTCAGCTTCCCATGCTCTACTGACTGAGGAGGCTGGAGGTGCACAAGAAGCTGGGAGGGGGCACAGCCAAACTGGCCAAAGGGACATTCCATACCATGTGACGTCATGCTCAGTACATAAACTGGGAAAAGCTGGCCGGGGGGGCCGCTGCTCGGGGACTGGCTGGGCATCGGTCAGCGGGTGGTGAGCAATTGTGCTGTGCATCACTTGTTTTGTGTATTATTATTATTATTATCATATTATTATTATCATTTTATTTCAATTATTAAACTGTTTTTATCTCAACCCACGAGTCTTTCTAACTTGTGCTCTTCCAATTCTCTCCCCCATCCCACCGGGTGGGGGGGAGTGAGCGAGCGGCTGCGTGGTGCTTAATTGCTGACTGAGATTAAACCACGACAGAAGGCTTGCCTTTTCTGTTGACTACTGATTGGGTATTACTCTTATCATTCACTGACTACTTAGCTTATTAGGTGGGAGGATGCTTTTTTGTATTTCTGAGCCTTGTGAGTATTTGTTTAGGACATCACCATAATGAAAACGGCCAAGCTAACTCCTTGACTTGCAACCACACCAGGTGGAGAAGGCAAATGCTGTCAGGTTTGTGCTCTTGAAGAGACATCTGATCATAGAAGTTTACCAGAGCGTGATGCCTTCCATGAAAAATACTTGGGTTTTGCTGCTCACCTGAACTCTATTGCTGCTGCTCACAGCCCCCTTCCCAGTTCCTCTCCTGCTGCATTCTACGGTTGCAGGGCACAGTATTCCTAAACATTGGCATTTTGAGCTGAAAGAGGAACAACCAATGCCTAAAGAGAAGCACCCTTGCTAATTTTGCAGTTAAGCTCACAGTAGAATTTGGAGTGGGATTTTTTTATATTTTCTGTGAGGAGCAGTTCCTACACGTGTCTACTCCAGTTTTGCATCAGAAACTGATTTTGCTAATGAGATGCCTTGACACAGGATTTGTGAGCCTGGCTTTGCCTCATACCTCTCCTCCTGCTGCTTGCTGGCCATGGCTCCTTCTGGCTCTGCCAGGGTGGAGAGCAAGGCAGGGGTCTTTTAGGAGGCACATCCGTCTGGTGTGCCACGTCCACCTCTATTCCACGGTCACCAGGCTCTTCTGAGTGCAACTCTGGAAAGCAAAAGCATGACAAATGACACGTGTTGGGGTCGGCTGAGCTTTAAAAGTCATGACTACACCTGATGATTGAGCAGGGTAAACTAGATCCAAAGAATGTGCGGGAACATGACTTCTGTGAAGTAAAAAAGGAAAAACTATACCCCTACAGAAAATGGACATCAGTTGTCTCTGTCAGCCCCCTGATGCCATGTCTTCTGCCACCCCTGCTGCCTCCTTGGGAAGGATTCCTAAAACAGTATGTTGCTCAGAAGATGTCAGACCACTAGGTCTCACCATGAAGAATGGCAGACAGTTCCTGATTGAGTCAGCAGTGGCAAGGCAAATGCAACGGAAGATCACTGACAGCCCATCTATGGGTTGTCCCATATGCCCCATATGGGTAACCATCTATGTTGAAAACATGTCTCTTTCTTCATAACCTGATCGTCCTGAGAGGAAAAGGCAGAACAGGGAACACACGATCTATTGGGTCAGGACAACCATGTTCTCTTCTTACCTCTGCCAGAAGTGCCCTTGAGGAAAGGGCCCATCTGAAACACATCTACTTGATTTAAATTGTACCTGTCTCCTACAGCAGAGCTAAAGAAACCTTCCTCAGAAAATCACAGCAAACAGGACGTGGCGCATCAGAAGGGCGTGGCGCGGCAGTTTGCGCGGCAGTTTGCGCAGGCAGGGCGTGCAGGGAAGGCGAGCGGGCAAGGCGCAGTCCCGCTCCCGGCTCCAGAGGCCAACTCAACTGGTAATCGTCGGCTTCCGAGAAGAGGACTGGCTATGGTTTCCACTCGGCCGAAAGCCGTCGCCAGAAGGAATGTGGCGACCCAGACGGAGCTCACACGCAAGCATACAGCTGTCCAGGTCTCTGGCTGCAGGGAGTGCCTGAGCCTGTCAGCTGTGCCGGAGGGCAGCAGAGACAACACCTGTGTGCGGTGTGACCAGGTGGATGATCTGCTCGGCCTGGTGGCAGAGCTGAAGGAGGAGGTGGAAAGGTTGAGGAGTATCCGGGAGTGTGAGAGGGAGATAGATTGGTGGAGCCGCACCCTACCGTCCCTGAGGCAGAGGCAGCAGGAGGAGGCTCCGCGAGAAGCAGAGGATCCCCTGCCTTCTTGCCACCAGGTAGAAAGAGGGGACCTAAGCGACGGGGGGGGGTGGAAACGGGTCCCTGCTCGGCGTGCCAGACGAACCCCTGCCTGGCCTCCCTCACCTTCCCGGTTGCCTTTACACAACAGATATGGGGCCCTGGAACTTGAGGGCGAGGCAAGCGAGGATGTAGACGAAGGTCCATCCAGGGGGTCGCCTAGGGTGAGGCAGTCAGCCCCATGCATTACGACTGCTGCTGCTAAGAAAAAAAGGAGGGTAATTGTCATAGGCGATTCCCTTCTGAGGGGAACAGAGGGCCCGATATGCCGACCGGACCCGTCCCACAGGGAAGTCTGCTGCCTCCCTGGGGCCCGGGTCAGAGACATCACTAGGAAGCTCCCTGGTTTGGTACGGCCTTCTGATTACTACCCGCTGCTGGTTATACAGGCTGGCAGTGATGAGGTTGCGGAGAGAAGTCCTGCAGCGATCAAAAGGGACTTCAGGGCACTGGGGCGACTGGTTCAAGGATCGGGAGCACAGGTAGTGTTTTCCTCTATCCCTACAGTGGCAGGGAAGGATACTGAAAGGAGCAGGAAAACACACCTGATCAACAGGTGGCTCAAGGGCTGGTGCCATCGACAGAATTTTGGTTTTTTTGATCATGGGGAGGTTTACATGGCACCGGGCCTGCTGGTGACAGACGGAGTCCGGCTGTCTCACAAGGGAAAAAGGATCATGGCTCATGAATTGGCAGGGCTCATTGAGAGGGCTTTAAACTAGGTTCGAAGGGGGAAGGGGATAAAACCAGGCTCGCTAGAGATGAGCCGAGGGGTGGCGTGCCGATGCCGGGGGCAAAATCGATAGCCCAGCTCAAGTGCATATACACCAATGCACGCAGCATGGGCGGCAAGCAGGAGGAGCTGGAAGCCATTGTGCAGCGGGAGAGATATGACTTAGTCGCCCTCACAGAAACATGGTGGGGTGACTCTCATGACTGGAGTGCTGCAATGAATGGCTACAGACTCTTCAGAAGGGACAGGCGAGGAAGGAGAGGCGGTGGGGTGGCCCTGTATGTTAGGGAGTGTTTTGATTGTATAGAGCTCAACGACTGTGATGATGGTACAGTTGAGTGTCTATGGGTAAGGATGAGGGGGAAGGCCAACGAGGCAGATATCCTGCTGGGAGTCTGTTATAGACCACCCAACCAGGATGAAGGGGCGGATGAAGCGTTCTATAAGCGGCTGGCAGAAGTTACTCAATCGCTAGCCCTTGTTCTCATGGGGGACTTCAACTTCCCGGACGTCTGCTGGAAATACAACACGGCAGAGAGGAAGCAGTCTAGGAGGTTCCTGGAGTGTGTGGAAGACAACTTCCTGACACAGCTGGTAAGTGAGCCTACTAGGGGAGGTGCCTCGCTCGACCTGCTGTTTACAAACAGAGAAGGACTGGTGGGAGATGTGGTGGTCGGAGGCCGTCTTGGGCTTAGCGACCATGAAATGATAGAATTCTCGCTTCTTGGTGAAGTAAGGAGGGGGGGCAGCAAAACCACAACCATGGACTTCCGGAGGGCGGACTTTGGCCTGTTCAGGACGCTGGTTGAGAGAGTCCCGTGGGAGACGGTCCTGAAGGGCAAAGGGGTCCAGGAAGGCTGGACGATCTTCAAGAAGGAAGTCTTAAAGGCGCAGGAGCAGGCTGTCCCTGTACGCCGTAAGAAGAATGGGCGGGGAAGACGACCGGCCTGGCTGAATGGGGAGCTCTTGCTGGGACTCAGGAAAAAAAGGAGAGTTTACCGCTTGTGGAAGAAGGGGCAGGCGACTCAAGAAGAGTACAGGGATCTTGTTAGGTCGTGCAGAGAAGAAATGAGAAAGGCAAAAGCCCAGCTAGAACGCAATCTGGCCGCTGTCGTTAAAGACAACAAAAAAAGTTTTTACAAATATATTAATGACAAGAAGAGAGCTAAGGAGAATCTCCATCCTTTATTGGATGCGGGGGGGAACATTGTCACCGAGGATGAGGAAAAGGCTGAGGTACTCAATGCCTTCTTTGCCTCAGTCTTTAACAGGCAGACCAGTTATCCTCAGGGTACTCGGCCCCCCGAGCTGGAAGGCAGGGACGGCGAGCAGGATGAACCCCCCGTAATCCAGGAGGAAGCAGTCAATGACCTGCTAGGCCACCTGGACACTCACAAGTCTATGGGGCCGGATGGGATCCACCCGAGGGTGCTGAGGGAGCTGGCGGAGGTGCTCGCCAAGCTGCTCTCCATCATTTATCAGCAGTCCTGGTTAACGGGGGAGGTCCCGGAAGACTGGAGGCTTGCCAATGTGACGCCCATCCACAAGAAGGGCCGGAAGGAGGATCCGGGGAACTACAGGCCTGTCAGCCTGACCTCGGTGCCGGGGAAGATTATGGAGCGGCTCATCTTGAGGGCGCTCACAAGGCATGAGTGGGACAACCAGGGGATCCGGCCCAGCCAGCACGGGTTCATGAAAGGCAGGTCCTGCTTGACCAACCTGATCTCCTTCTATGACCAGGTGACCTGCCTAGTGGATGAGGGAAAGGCTGTGGATGTGGTCTACCTGGACTTCAGCAAGGCCTTTGACACTGTCTCCCACAGCATTCTCCTCGAGAAGCTGGCGGCTCACGGCTTAGACAGGTGGACTCTGCGCTGGGTCAAAAACTGGCTGGACGGCCGGGCCCAGAGAGTTGTGGTGAATGGAGTTCAATCCAGTTGGCAGCCGGTCACGAGCGGTGTTCCCCAGGGCTCAGTACTGGGGCCGGTCTTGTTTAACATCTTTATTGATGATCTGGATGAGGGGATTGAGTGCACCCTCAGTAAGTTTGCAGACGACACCAAGTTGGGCGGGAGTGTTGATCTGCTCGAGGGTAGGAAGGCTCTGCAGAGGGACCTGGACAGGCTGGATCGATGGGCTGAGGCCAATTGTATGAGGTTCAACAAGGCCAAGTGCCGGGTCCTGCACTTCGGCCACAACAACCCCATGCAGCGCTACAGGCTTGGGGAAGAGTGGCTGGAAAGCTGCCTGTCGGAAAAGGACCTGGGGGTGCTGGTCGACAGCCGGCTGAACATGAGCCGGCAGTGTGCCCAGGCGGCCAAGAAGGCCAATGGCATCCTGGCCTGTATCAGAAATAGTGTGGCCAGCAGGAGTAGGGAAGTGATAGTGCCCCTGTACTCGGCACTGGTGAGGCCACACCTCGAATACTGTGTTCAGTTTTGGGCCCCTCACTACAAGAAGGACGTTGAGGTGCTGGAGCGTGTCCAGAGAAGGGCAACGAGGCTGGTGAGGGGTCTGGAGAACAAGTCTTATGAGGAGCGGCTGAGGGAACTGGGGTTGTTCAGCCTGGAAAAAAGGAGGCTGAGGGGAGACCTCATCGCTCTCTACAACTCCCTGAAAGGAGGTTGTAGCGAGGTGGGTGTTGGTCTTTTCTCCGAAGTAACAAGCGATAGGACGAGAGGAAATGGCCTCAAGTTGCGGCAGGGGAGGTTTAGATTGGATGTAAGGAAAAATTTCTTTACTGAAAGAGTGGTGAAACATTGGAACAGGCTGCCCAGGGAAGTGGTTGAGTCCCCATCCCTGGAGGTATTTAAAAGACATGTAGATGAGGCGCTTAGGGACATGGTTTAGTGGGCATGGTGGTGTTGGGTTGACGGTTGGACTCGATGATCTTAGAGGTCTTTTCCAACCTCAATGATTCTATGATTCTATGATCATAGAATAAAGGCTACTGAGTACACAAGATGATCTGCACTTGTCAGTGGGAAGGGCACAAGACCAAAACTTCCACACCAGAGCATATCAAATGCTATCTCAGTGAAGAAAAGCTTCTGTGCAGCTGGGCAGCACTGCAGCAGGCACAGCAGGGCCCGAGCCGTGGGAATGTTCACAAACCTCAGGCCATGTCTGACGAGTATCTGGAAAGAGTAAAGAAAGAAGCCCTGGCTTGTTTCCCAGAGTGTGCGCTGAAACCTGAGGAAAGGTCCCTGAACCTCTGGAAAAAGGTCACCCTCCTTAGCTTAGTTTGTTAGCATTAAAAGCAGCTAATTATAGAGTGTTCTAATGGCAAGGATCAGAGAACCTTAACCCAAGGTGATGTTCCCAGCTGCATCAGGAACTGAATGTAGTAGGTGCAGACGGATCCACGAGTGTTTGGGTTTAGATGAAATTAAAATCCCTTCAGCATCCTACCTGTCTGCACATCAGCACGCTCCCTGCCATCCTCAGACTCAGGTGCTTTTGGCTACAGCTGCTTCTGTGCTCACTCTTTGGCCACTGCTCTTCTGTGGATTTCTCTCTGCCTTTGAGTCTGAGGACAACTATGTGGGATCCTCTGGGCTGAGGGGAGGGGTTATAAAAAATCCAGATTTCTTCCGATATGTTACTTAGGCTACATGCTGGCCAGACTTATACGGCGAGCTTTAAACTAGACTGAGTGGGGGATGAGGAGGAGGAAAAGGAAGAACAGGAAGAACAGGAGGAGGATAAGGATGAGAAAAAAGGTGAGGAGGAAGAACAGAAGAAGAATAAAGAGGAATAGGGGGAAGCGGGAGGGGGAGGAGGAAAAAGAAGATTGGGGGGGAGGAAGGACAGCATGAGGAAGAACAGGAGGAGTAGGAGAAAGAACTAGAAGAAGAGGAGGAATAACAAAAGGAGGAGGAATAACAGGAGGAGAGGAAAGAGAAGGAGGAGGAAAAGGAGGACGATGAACATGAGGAAGAAAAGGAGAAGGAGGTAGAGGATGAGAAGGACGAGAAGAAAGAACAGGAGGAGGATAAGGAAGAGGAGGAGCAGGAGGCAGAGGAAGAAGAAGGAAGAGAGGAAACGAGGAACAGGAGGAACAGGAGGAAGAGGACAATGAAAAAAAGGAACAGGAAGAAGAGGAGGAGGAGGAGGAGGATGAAGAAAATAAACAGCAAAAGGGGGAAAAGACGAAGAGCAGGAGGAGAAAGAATGAGAGGAGTAGAAGCAGGAAGAAAAGAAGGAACAGAAGGAACAGATGGGAGCAGAGAAGGAGGAGGAGGAAAAGGAGCAAAAGGAGGAAAAGGAAGAAGAGGGTGGGTGCGTCTGTCTCTTGGTGGCTGTGACAATCCCACAGCTCCTCTTTGTGTGCCTCCCATGCAGGCTGCAGTGCTGCCAGATCACCAGCGCCGGCTGCAGGGACCTGGCCACTGCGCTCAGCACCAGCCTGAGTCTGCGGGAGCTGCGCCTGGGTGATAATGACGTTGGAGATGCTGGGGTGCATCTGCTGTGCAAGGGGCTGAAGCATCCTTCCTGCCGGCTGGAGAAACTGTGGTGAGGGAGCTGGGGCTCCCTAAGGATTTTCATGTGCTGTTAACACTCCCTCTCCCATCAGTCCTTTGTCCCACAGCCTTCTTGGCCCCCAGCTGCCATCACAAATTTCAGGGCTCAAGTACAGGCCTTGCGTCATCTCTGAAAGCTGCATGTGGATATCAGGGGTGTGTGGGGCATAGCCCATGGCACTTGAGTTGTTTAGTCAGCAGCATCCACCCCTACTTCCCCTCTTAGAGCAGTGTGACCACTAGCATACACACTGAAATGACTGGACAAAAGAAAAAGGCCAGAAATTCCCATTCCTTGTCTCCACCATGATGGGCCCAAAGCAGTAGGAAGGATGGTTGGGGATAAGAACCAGCAGGAATTATTGAGGAGATGAGTCTGCTGAAAGGCCGTGTCATTGTCAAGTGAAGAGCCAGGACATTGGATACACAAAACAAAACCGCTGATGTAGAGAGCCTGATGTTCACACTTGGGACATTTTGGGTTGCTTTCCTTTTGGCTTACCTTTGGTCTTGTGCTATGGACTGGAAGCCTACAGACAGCTGGAGTGCATTAGTTGTACTCCCAGAGCACAACTTCTGGGGCAAGCTTATCGCAGAGGAACCTAGTTCCCACCCTCTGAGGCTGCTCCACAGGGTGAAATGGAGCACAGTGACTGGGCCAGTCCAGAGGTGTATCTCAGAAACATGCCACTGACAGGAGTGAAAAGACTCATGGAAACACTCAAAGAGAAAGCGCCCCCGCCATTTCCTTCCACTACTGCCACAGTCCTCTGTTGGCTGATCTGTGTGACCCCTGGCTCCCTGAGCATGGCTACAGTTAGCTGTCTCCAAACACATGCCTCGCTGTTTCCAGGCAGTGCCTCTTGCTGGACTGTGCACTCTGAGCCATGCTTCTCTGTCACAGTCACAACTGTGGGGACACTCTCTTGGGATCCCTTTGCCTTAGGATGCTTCAAAACCCAACCCAGAAGAAAGGGTTCTCTGAACCAGGAGGTCCATCTTCCCATCTCTGTTCCCCATAGACTTTGCTGTGGGCAGCACATACCCCATCGGTGCGTCTGTACCTGGGAGCCAAGGCTGGGGGCACACGTGCAGAGAGAAACTGCAATTCTCTGTGACACACTCATGCAGGCAGGAGCACATCACGTTGGCAGCCGTTCCTCAGCCGTGCTCGGCACCAAGAAACCTCACTGCCATGTTGCTGCAGCCAGCTGCCAGGGGCTGCTGCCAGGTGCCAGAATGCCAGGCGGTGCTAGTGTGGGTTTCTCCTCCTGGTGCTGCTGGACCTGGCTGTGTGACCTGCTGAAAGTGAACATGGCTGTGGAGTGACCCGCTGGTGCACAGTGCCAGCCCTCTCTGCCACAATGCAACATATTTATGCACCCTGATCATAGAATCATAGAATCATAGAATCATTAAGGTTGGAAAAGACCTCTAAGATCATCGAGTCCAACCAGCAACCCAACACCACCATGCCCACTAAACCATGTCCCTAAGCGCCTCATCTACACGTCTTCTAAATACTTCCAGGGATGGGGACTCAACCACTTCCCTGGGCAGCCTGTTCCAATGTTTAACCACTCTTTCAGTAAAGAAATTTTTCCTCACATCCAATCTAAACCTCCCCTGGTGCAACTTATAGAATCATAGAATCATAGAATCATTGAGGTTGGAAAAGACCTCTAAGATCATCGAGTCCAACCGTCGACCCAACACCACCATGTCCACTAAACCATGTCCCTAAGTGCCTCATCTACTCGTCTTTTAAATACCTCCAGGGATGGGGACTCAACCACTTCCCTGGGCAGCCTGTTCCAATGTTTCACCACTCTTTCAGTAAAGAAATTCTTCCTTACATCCAATCTAAACCTCCCCTGGTGCAACTTGAGGCCATTTCCTCTTGTCCTATTGCTAGTTACTTGGGAGAAGAGACCGACACCCACCTCGCTACAACCTCCTTTCAGGGAGTTGTAGAGAGCGATGAGGTCTCCCCTCAGCCTCCTTTTCTGCAGGCTAAACAACCCCAGTTCCCTCAGCCGCTCCTCATAAGACTTCTTCTCCAGACCCCTCACCAGCCTCGTTGCCCTTCTCTGGACACGCTCCAGCACCTCAATGTCCTTCTTGTAGTGAGGGGCCCAAAACTGAACACAGTATTCGAGGTGTGGCCTCACCAGTGCCGAGTACAGGGGGACGATCACTTCCCTACTCCTGCTGGCCACACTGTTTCTGATACAGGCCAGGATGCCATTGGCCTTCTTGGCCGCCTGGGCACACTGCCGGCTCATGTTCAGCCGGCTGTCGACCAGCACCCCCAGGTCCTTTTCCGACAGGCAGCTTTCCAGCCACTCTTCCCCAAGCCTGTAGCGCTGCATGGGGTTGTTGTGGCCGAAGTGCAGGACCCGGCACTTGGCCTTGTTGAACCTCATACAATTGGCCTCAGCCCATCGATCCAGCCTGTCCAGGTCCCTCTGCAGAGCCTTCCTACCCTCAAGCAGATCAACACTCCCGCCCAACTTGGTGTCGTCTGCAAACTTACTGAGGGTGCACTCGATCCCCTCATCCAGATCATTGATAAAGATATTAAACAAGACCGGCCCCAGTACTGAGCCCTGGGGAACACCACTCGTGACCGGCCGCCAACTGGATTGAACTCCATTCACCACAACTCTCTGGGCCCAGCCATCCAGCCAGTTTTTGACCCAGCGCAGAGTACACCTGTCTAAGCCATGAGCTGCCAGCTTCTCTAGGAGAGTGCTGTGGGAGACGGTGTCAAAGGCCTTACTGAAGTCCAGGTAGATCACATCCACAGCCTTTGCCTCGTCCACTAGGCAGGTCACCTGGTCATAGAAGGAGATCAGGTTGGTCAAGCAGGACCTGCCTCTCATGAATCCGTGCTGGCTAGGCCTGATCCCCTGGTTGTCCCGCTCATGCCTTGTGAGCGCCCTCAACTGCTCCATAATCTTCCCCGGCACCGAGGTCAGGCTGACAGGCCTGTAGTTCCCCGGATACTCCTTCTGGCCCTTCTTGTAGATGGGCGTCACATTGGCAAGCCTCCAGTCATCTAGGACCTCCCCTGTTAACCAGGACTGCTGATAAATGATGGAGAGTGGCTTGGCGAGCACCTCCGCCAGCTCCCTCAGCACTCTTGGGTGGATCCCATCCGGCCCCATAGACTTGTGAGCGTCCAGGTGGCGTAGCAGGTCATTGACTGCTTCCTCTTGGATTATGGGGGGTTCATCCTGCTCGCCGTCCCTGTCTTCCAGCTCGGGGGGCCGATTACCCTGAGGATAACCGGTCTGCCTGTTAAAGACTGAGGCAAAGAAGGCATTGAGTACCTCAGCCTTTTCCTCATCCTCAGTGACAATGTTCCCCCTTGCATCCAATAAAGGATGGAGATTCTCCTTGGCTCTCTTCTTGTCATTAAAATATTTGTAAAAACTTTTTTTTTTTCTTTAACGACAGCAGCCAGATTGCATTCTAGCTGGGCTTTTGCCTTTCTCATTTCTTCTCTGCACGACCGAATGAGATCCCTGTACTCTTCTTGAGTTGCCTGCCCCTTCTTCCACAAGTGGTAAACTCTCCTTTTTTTCCTAAGTCCCAGCAAAAGCTCCCCGTTCAGCCAGACCAGTTGTCTTCCCCGCCCATTCTTCTTACAGCGTATGGGGACAGCCTGCTCCTGCGCCTTTAAGACTTCCTTCTTGAAGATCGTCCAGCCTTCCTGGACCCCTTTGCCCTTCAGGACTGTCTCCCAAGGGACTCTCTCAACCAGCGTCCTGAACAGGCTGGCTCATGTCCAGCTTTTCATCCACCAGTACCCGCAAGTCCTTCTTGGCAGGGCTGCTCTCAATCCCTTCAACCCCCAGCCTGTATTGATACCAGGGGTTGCCCCGACCCAGGTGCAGGGCCTTGCACTTGGCCTTGTTGAACTTCATGAGATTCGCATGGGCCCACCTCTCAAGCCTGTCAAGGTCCCTCTGGATGACATCCCTTCCCGCCAGTGTGTCGACCGCACCACACAGCTTGGTGTCATCGGCAACCTTGCTGAGGGTGCAGTCGATGTCACTGTCCATGTCTCCGACAAAGATGTTTATACACCGTCAGTCGCAATACCGACCCCTGAGGAACACCACTTGTCACTGGTCTCCACTTGGACATCGAGCTGTTGACCACAACTCTTTGAGTGTGACCATCCAGCCAATTCCTTATCCACCGAGTGATGCATCTGTCAAATCCATGACTCCCCAATTTAGAGACAAGGATGTCATGCAGGACAGTGTCAAATGCTTTGCACAAGTCCTGGTAGATGACGTCAGTTGCTCTTCCCTTATCCACCAATGCTGTAACCCCATCGTAGAAGGCCACCAAATTTGTCAGGCACAATTTGCCCTCAGTGAAGCCATGTTGGCTGTCACCAATCACATCCTTATTTTCCATGTGCCTTAGCATAGTTTCCAGGAGGATCTGCTCCACGATCTTGCCGGGCACAGAGGTGAGGCTGACTTGCCTGTAGTTCCCCAGGTCTTCCTTTTTTCCCTTTTTAAAAATGGGTGTTATGTTTCCCCTTTTCCAGTCAGTGGGAACTTCACCGGACTGCCACGACTTCTCAGATATGATGGAGAGTGGCTTAGCAACTTCATCCACCAGTTCCCTCAGGACCCACAGATGGATCTCATCAGGTCCCATGGACTTGTGCACCTTCAGGTGCCTTAGATGGTCTCAAACCTGATCTTCTCCTACAGTGGGCAGTTCTTCATTCTCCCAGTCCCTGCCTTTGCCTTCTGCGGCTTGGGTGGTGTGGCTTGAGCACTTGCCGGTGAAGATGGGGGCAAAAGAGTCCTTGAGTACTTCAGCCTTCTCCATATCCCAGGCAACCAGATCTCTCGTTTCCTTCTGGAGAGGGCCCACATTTTCCCCAGTCTTCCTTTTATCCCCATGTTGTGTTTTAACCTCAGTCGGCAACTGAGTACCACACAGCTGCACACTCACTCCTCCCCTCCCACCCGCCCGTGGGATGGGGGAGAGAATTGGAAGAGTAGAAGTGAGAAAAACTCGTGGGTTGAGATAAAAACAGTTTAATAATTGAAATAAAATAATGATAACAATAATAATAATGTAATAATAATACACAAAATAAGTGATGCACACTGCAATTGCACACCACCCGCTGACCGATGCCCAGCCAGTCCCCGAGCAGCGGCCCCCCCTGGGCAGCTTTCCCCCAGTTTATATACTGAGCATGACGTCATATGGTATGGAATATCCCTTTGGCCAGTTTGGGTCAGCTGTCCTGGCTGTGCCCCCTCCCACCTTCTTGTGCACCTCCAAGCCGCCTCAGTCGGTAGAGCATGGGAAGCTGGAAAGTCCTTGACTAGTGTAAGCACTACTTAGCAACAACTGAAACATCGGTGTGTTATCAACATTCTTCTCGTACTCAATCCAAAACACAGCACTGTACCAGTTACTAAGAAGGAAATTAACTCTATCCCTGCCAAAACCAGGACATCCCAACATACCTATAGAAGCTTTTCTTGTTGCCCTTAATGTTCCTGGCCAGATTTAATTCTGTCAGGGCTTTAGCTTTCCTAACTTGATCCCTGGCTGCTTGGACAATTTCTCTGTATTCCTCCCAGGCTACCTGTCCTTGCTTCCACCCTCTGTAGGCTTCCTTTTTGTGTTGGAGTTTGTTCAGGAGCTCCTTGTTCATCCATGCAGGCCTCCTGGCGTTTTTGCCTGACTTCCTCTTTGGTGGGATGCATCGCTCCTGAGCTTGGAGGAGGTGATCCTTGAATATTACCCAGCTTTCTTGGGCCCCTCTTCCCTCCAGGGCTTTATCCCATGGCACTCTGCCAGGCAGATCCCTGAAGAGGCCAAAGTCTGCTTTCCTGAAGTCCAGGGCAGTGAGCTTGCTGTGTGCCCTCCTTGGTGCCCTAAGAATCTTGAACTCTACCATTTCATGGTTGCTGCAGCCAAGGCTGCCCTTGAGCTTCACATTCCCCACCAGCTTCTCCTTGTTGGTGAGAACAAGGTCCAGTGTAGCACCTCTCCTTGTTGGCTCCTCTACGACTTGGAGAAGGAAGTTATCATCGACGCATTCCAGGAACCTCCCAGATTGCTTATGCCCTGCTGTGTTCTCCCTCCAACAGATACAGGGGTGGTTGAAGTTCCCCATGACGACCAGGGCTTGTGGGCGTGAGGCTGCTCCTATCTCTCTATAGAGGGCCTCATCCACTCTGTCCTCCTGGTTGGGTGACCTGTAGCAGATCCCCACTGTAATATCACCTGTCCCTGCCCTCCCTTTAATCCTGACCCATAAGCTCTCGCTCAGTTCCTCATCCATCGCCAGGCAGAGCTCCATGCACTCCATCTGGTCATTGACATAGAGGGCAACACCCCCTCCTCGTCTCCCCTGCCTGTCCTTCCTAAAGAGCCTGTATCCTTCTGTCGTGGTTTAATTTCAGTCGGCAACTAAGCACCACGCAGCCGCTCGCTCACTCCCCCCTCCCCCCGGTGGGATGGGGGAGAGAATTGGAAGAGCACAAGTGAGAAAAACTCGTGGGCTGAGATAAAAACAGTTTAATAATTGAAATAAAATGATAATAATAATATGATAATAATAATAATAATACACAAAACAAGTGATGCACAGTACAATTGCTCACCACCCGCTGACCGCAGGACCGATGCCCAGCCCGGGCAAACTGTCCCTTTGGCCAGTTTGGCTGTGCCCCCTCCCAGCTTCTTGTGCACCTCCAGCCTTCTCAGTCGGTAGAGCATGGGAAGCTGAAAAGTCCTTGGCTAGTGTAAGCATTACCTAGCAACAACTAAAACATCGGTGCGTTATCAACTTTGTTCTCATCCTAAATCCAAAACACTGTACCAGCTACTAGAAAAGAAATTAACTCTATCCCTGCCGAAACCAGGACAATATCCACCCCTTATTCTATACCATCTGCGTCATGCTCAAGTCTCATATTTTCCAGTACATTTTCATTAATCACCACCCCCTTTTTTTATATATACATATATATATATATACACACACACACACACAGAGATATCATTCCCTTCGTCTGTGGGCCATCCCTCTAAAATGTTCGGTGAGTTCATTTAGTCCATGACTTTGGGCTCCGTCTGTCATAATAATCTTTCAGGGCAGGAAAAATGGAGATGGTATGTGGTGTTGGATTGTTTCATGTTGAAGTCAGTTCTGGTACCATCATCACTGTGCTTTGCTTGGTTTCACTGAAGTTATTCTTCATTAATCTGGGTGATTCTTATTGTAATAACATTAGTATAGCATATAATATTATTAGTATTATTATTACTATAACTGTGTATTATTAGTTTAACTATTATAACTATAATTAGTACTTAACATCACATAATTCAGATCATTGGCTATTCTCACCCAAAATCAAATCCCCTTGAGGTACACATCGGACTTCCCCATCCTTCCGCATTATCCACCAAGTGCACCCAGGTCCTTGAGCAAAAGCAATCCCATGGATGGGTCTGCCTCTGCCCGAGGCAGGAATAACCCAGACTGTCTTCCCCAGCATATTTCTTATGTGCACTACAGGGACTTTATTCCCATCTACAGTACGTAAAAGTTCTGACTGGGCAGGGCCTGCTCGATTGGCAGATCCCCGAGTGTTAAATAACCAGGTGGCCTTTGCTAAATGCGTATCCCAATGTTTGAATGTCCCGCCACCCATTGCTCTCAGTGTAGTCTTTAAGAGTCCATTGTATCGTTCAATTTTCCCAGAGGCTGGTGCATGATAGGGGATGTGATATACCCACTCAATGCCGTGCTCTTTGGCCCAGGTGTCTATGAGGTTGTTTCGGAAATGAGTCCCATTGTCTGACTCAATTCTTTCTGGGGTGCCATGTCGCCGTAAGACTTGCTTTTCAAGGCCCAGAATAGTGTTCCGGGCGGTGGCATGGGGCACGGGATATGTTTCCAGCCATCCGGTGGTTGCCTCCACCATTGTAAGCACGTGGCGCTTGCCTTGGCGGGTTTGTGGGAGTGTGATATAATCGATCTGCCAGGCCTCCCCATATTTATATTTCAGCCATCGTCCTCCATAGCAGAGAGGCTTTAACCGCTTGGCTTGCTTGATTGCAGCGCATGTTTCACATTCATGGATGACCTGTGCAATAGTGTCCATGGTCAAGTCCACCCCTCGATCACGAGCCCGTCTGTATGTTGCATCCCTTCCTTGGTGGCCTGAGGTGTCATGGGCCCACCGAGCTAGAAATAATTCACCCTTATGTTGCCAGTCCAGATCCACCTGAGCCACTTCAATCTCAGCAGCCTGATCCCCCTGCTGATTATTTTGATGTTCTTCAGTGGCCCGACTCTTGGGTACGCGAGCATCTACGTGACGGACTTTTACAACCAGGTTCTCCACCCGGGCAGCAATATCTTGCCACAATGCGGCAGCCCAGATGGGTTTGCCTCTGCGCTGCCAGTTGCTCTGCTTCCATTGCTGCAACCACCCCCACAGGGCATTTTCCACCATCCATGAGTCAGTATAGAGATAGAGCACTGGCCACTTTTCTCAGTCAGCAATTTCTAAAGCCAGCTGGATGGCCCTTCCTTCTGCAGATTGGCTCGATTCACCTTCTCCTTCAGCAGTTTCTACAACTTGTCGCATGGGACTCCATGCAGCAGCTTTCCACCTCCGATGCTTTCCCACAATGCGACAGGACCCATCAGTGAACAGGGCATATTGCTTCTCATTTTCTGGTAGTTCATTATACATTGGGGCCTCTTCAGCACGCGTTACCTCCTCCTCTGGCAATATTCCAAAATCTTTGCCCTCTGGCCAATCCATGATCACTTCCAGGATTCCTGGGCGACTGGGGTTTCCTATTCGAGCCCGTTGTGTGATCAGTGCGACCCACTTACTCCATGTAGCATCAGTTGCATGATGTGTACATGGGACCCTCCCTCTGAACATCCAGCCTAGCACCGGCAGTCGGGGTGCCAGGAGGAGCTGTGCTTCAGTGCCCATCACTTCCGAAGCAGCTCGAGCCCCTTCATATGCTGCTAATATCTCTTTTTCAGTTGGAGTATAGCGGGCCTCGGATCCTCTGTATCCCCGACTCCAAAACCCTAGGGGTCGACCTCGAGTCTCCCCTGGTGCTTTCTGCCAGAGGCTCCAGGTGGGGCCATTCTCCCCGGCTGTGGTGTAGAGCACATTTTTTACATCTTGCCCTGCCTGGACTGGCCCCAGGGCTACTGCATGAACTATCTCCTGTTTAATTTGTTCAAAGGCTTGACGTTGCTCAGTGCCCCATTAGAAATCATTCTTCTTCCAGGTCACTTGATAGACAAGGCTTACAATCAGACTGCAATTTGGAATGTGCATTCTCCAAAAACCCACACCACCTAAGGAAGCTTGTGTTTCCTTTTTGCTAGTCGGTGGAGACATGCCTGTTCTTTTGTTGATCACATCCTTCGGGATCTGACGACGTCCATCTTGCCATTTTATTCCTAAAAATTGGATCTCCTGTGCAAGTCCCTTGACCTTACTTTGTTTTACGGCCAAACCGGCTCTCAGAAGGATTTGGACTATTTCCTTCCCTTTTTCAAAAACTTCTCCTGCTGTGTTGCCCCACACGATGATATCATCAACGTATTGCAGGTGTTCTGGAGCTTCACCCTGTTCTAGTGCAGTCTGGATTACTCCATGGCAAATGGTAGGGCTGTGTTTCCACCCCTGGGGCAGTCGGTTCCAGGTGTACTGGACGCCCCTCCAAGTGAAAGCAAACTGTGGCCTGCACTCTGCTGCCAAAGGGATTGAGAAAAACGCATTAGCAATATCAGCTGTGGCATACCACTTGGCTGCCTTTGACTCCAGTTCATACTGAAGTTCTAGCATGTCCGGCACGGCAGCACTCAGCGGCGGCGTGACTTTGCTCAGGCCACGATAGTCTACTGTTAGTCTCCACTCTCCATTAGACTTTCGCACTGTCCATATGGGACTGTTAAAGGGTGAGCGAGTCTTGCTGATCACTCCTTGGCTCTCCAGTCGACGAAACCAGCTTATGGCTGGGAATCGGGGAGTCTCGGTTGGTGCGATATTGCCGCCGGTGCACCGCTGTGGTAGCGATTGGCACTTGTTGGTCTTCAACCTTCAGCAACCCCACAACAGAGGGGTCCTCCGAGAGACCAGGCAAGGTGGACAGCTGTTTAATTTCCTCCATCTCCAAGGCAGCTATACCAAAAGCCCACCGGTACCCTTTTGGGTCCTTGAAATACCCTCTCCTGAGGTAGTCTATGCCAAGGATGCACGGAGCCTCTGGGCCAGTCACAATGGGGTGCTTCTGCCACCCATTCCCAGTTAGACTCACTTCAGCTTCCAATACAGTTAGCTGTTGGGATCCCCCCGTCACCCCAGAAATACAGATGGCTTCTGTCCCTATATATCTTGATGGCATTAGGGTACACTGTGCACCGGTGTCTACTAGAACCTCATGCTCCCGTGGGTCCGATGTGCCAGGCCACCGAATCCACACGGTCCAGTAAACCCGGTTGTCCCTTTCCTCCCCCTGGCTGGAGGCAGGGCCCCTCTAATCCTCATCACAGTACTCATTTCTCATTTCTTGTACGTATGAGTCAGAAGTTTCTTCATTAAGATCAAGAGTAAGATCAGCCCTTCTACTCTCTCTGGGGAACTGTCCGCTGGAAACTGGAGCAGCAATTTTCCTGGAAGAACCTCTTTTTGTGATTGTTTTCCCTTGCAATTCGCGTACCCATGCCCCTAGGGCTGCAGTAGGTTTCCCATCCCACTTCCTCATGTCCTCTCCGTGGTCACGCAGATAAAACCATAGGGTGCCCCGTGGTGTGTACCCTTTATATTCTCTCTCTTGAGCAAAAGAACGCTTACTTCTAATAGCCGAGATACTGGTCCGTACAGGTGAGGAGTAGGACCTATCCTCTCTGAGTTGCTGGATCTCCCGGGACAGTTTTTCGGACAGTTTCTCCACAGCCGAGACGATGGAGGAAGAAAGACTTTCCTCGTATTGCCGGAGTTGACTAGCCAATTCATCCACTGTTTGTTCCTCTCCATCTTTCCAGGTTATCACTGCCAATGAATTGGCGTATGATGATGGTGAGCTCCTTATAAACTTCCGCCACATGGGTTGTGTGCACTTGACTTCGTCTGGATCTTTGGATAGTTGTTCATTGTTCAGGTCATCATAAATCACCTCCAGCACAGCTAATTCTCTCAGAAACTGGATACCCTTCTCCATGGTGGCCCACTTGCTTGGGCGACATATGACATCTTCCTTAAAGGGATACCTTTCCTTCACGCTTGACAAGAGTCGCCTCCAAAGGCTGAGGATACGTGTCCCTTTTCCAATTGCTTTATCAATGCCCCCTTCCCTAGAAAGGGATCCCAGCTGCTTGGCTTCTTTACCCCCTAATTCCAGGCTACTGGCCCCATTATCCCAGCATCGGAGCAGCCAGGTGACAATATGCTCACCTGGACGACGGCTGAAATCTTTTCGTATATCTCGCAGCTCACTCAGGGATAGAGATCGGGTGGTCACTGCCTCGTTTATGACTTCTTCCTCCTCCCCGATCAGCGGCCGGCTCTCCTCCTCCCGTTCTCGTGATGGTCCTTCTCCAGGGTAGTCGTACAGTTCTTCCTCCGGTTCCCTTTTAGAAGAAGCTTCTTCCTCCCTTACTAAATGAGCCGACTTCCACTTCCAAAATTTCTTCTTGTGTACAGGGGCGACTGATACCAGCACAGGCTGGTTCTTTGGTTCAGCCACAGG
The DNA here is from genome assembly GCF_965638725.1 of Aptenodytes patagonicus. NCBI lineage: Eukaryota > Metazoa > Chordata > Aves > Sphenisciformes > Spheniscidae > Aptenodytes > Aptenodytes patagonicus. Next base: position 395,493 of record NW_027472036.1, on the reverse strand, counting down.
GCGTGTTGCTGGGGTCTGAGTGGCCGCAGTGCATGTCACCGGAGTCTGAGTGGCCGCAGGGCCTGTTGCCGGGGTTGGAGTGGCCGCAGTGCATGTCGCCGGGGTTGGAGTGGCCGCAGTGCAAGTGCATGTCACCGGAGTCTGAGTGGCCGCAGGGCCTGTTGCCGGGGTTGGAGTGGCCGCAGTGCATGTCGCCGGGGTTGGAGTGGCCGCAGTGCAAGTGCATGTCACCGGAGTCTGAGTGGCCGCAGGGCCTGTTGCCGGGGTTGGAGTGGCCGCAGTGCATGTCGCCGGGGTTGGAGTGGCCGCAGTGCAAGTGCATGTCACCGGAGTCTGAGTGGCCGCAGGGCCTGTTGCCGGGGTTGGAGTGGCCGCAGTGCATGTCGCCGGGGTTGGAGTGGCCGCAGTGCAAGTGCATGTCACCGGAGTCTGAGTGGCCGCAGGGCCTGTTGCCGGGGTTGGAGTGGCCGCAGTGCATGTCGCCGGGGTTGGAGTGGCCGCAGTGCAAGTGCATGTCACCGGAGTCTGAGTGGCCGCAGGGCCTGTCGCCGGCGTCTGAGTGGCCGCAGTGCATGTCGCCGGGGTTGGAGTGGCCGCAGGGCCTGTTGCCAGGGTCGGAGTGGCCGCAGGGCCTGTCGCCGGGGTCGGAGTGGCTGCAGGGCTTGTCACCGGGATTGGAGTGGCCGCAGTGCATGTCGCCGGGGTCTGAGTGGCCGCAGTGCATGTCGCCGGGGTCTGAGTGGCCGCAGAGCCTGTCGCCGGGGTTGGAGTGGCCGTAGTGCGTGTTGCCCGGGTTTGAGTGGCCGCCGGGCCTGTTGCCAGTGTCTGAGTAGCTGCAGTGCATGTTGCTGGGGTCGGAGCGGCTGCAGGGCCTGTTGCCAGGGTCTGAGTGGCTGCATGGCATGTTGCTGGGGTCGGAGTGGCCGCAGGACGCGTTGCCCAGGTCTGAGTGGCCGCAGTGCGTGTCGTTTTACTGTCAGAGCCAGAGACCTTCTCTTCCCTTTGAGGGTACTGAATGGTGTTGAACAGGGCTTGGTAGGCATGGGCCAGGCCCCAGCACGTTGCAGTGATCTGCATCTCTCTGGAGTTACCAGGGTGACAGCATACATTTTCCAAATATTCTACTAACAGATATAAGTTCCTTAATACACTCCAGTTAATCTGTTATTATCTCAAACCCTTCGTGCCCCACGTTGGGTGCCAAAAAGGACTGTCGTGGTTTAATTTCAGTCGGCAACTAAGCACCACGCAGCCGCTCGCTCACTCCCCCCTCCCCCCGGTGGGATGGGGGAGAGAATTGGAAGAGCACAAGTAAGAAAAATTCGTGGGTTGAGATAAAAACAGTTTAATAATTGAAATAAAATGATAATAATAACATGATAATAATAATAATACACAAAACAAGTGATGCACAGTACAATTGCTCACCACCCACCGACCGATGCCCAGCCAGTCCCCGAGCAGCGGCCCCCCCGGCCAGCTTTCCCCCAGTTTATGTACTGAGCATGACGTCACATGGTATGGAATGTCCCTTTGGCCAGTTTGGCTGTGCCCACTCCCAGCTTCTTGTGCACCTCCAGCCTTCTCAGTCAGTAGAGCATGGGAAGCTGAAAAGTCCTTGGCTAGTGTAAGCATTACCTAGCAACAACTAAAACATCGGTGCGTTATCAACTTTGTTCTCATCCTAAATCCAAAACACTGTACCAGCTACTAAGAAGGAAATTAACTCTATCCCTGCTGAAACCAGGACACCTTCCATTCCAACAATCCAATCATGGGAGCCATCCAATTTTCATCAATTTTGATTGAAGAACATAATTAACTCTGTCTAATAGATACAGGGGCTACATTTTATACCTTAAATCAGTATACCTATTCATCTGGACTCTCAATACCATTTTGCATTTACCTGCATCTAACATGGACAAGGCTTTGCTGGGTCCTCCATTATTTTTTCTAAAAATTTAGTAAAAGATTTACAGGATGTTTTGATACAATATGTTAATGATTTATTGGTAACCAAGGCACCTTACATAGGTGATACCCATACCTTATTTTTTGCCTTTGCTGAGAAGGGCCATCAGGCTTCTCCACATAAGTTACAATTTTTGTAAGAGAAGCGTAAAATACCTGGGTTATATTCCCCAACAAGGGGATTGTCGTTTATCCAAGGACTGTATTAAAGCCATTCAAAATCTTCCTCAACCAGTTACTAAAAGCAAATGTGAGCCTCTTCAGGAGCTGTAGGATTCTGCCGCTCCTGGATAGCTGCTTCTGCGGAAATGCCAAAACCTCTGATACAGACTACTGCTCAAGATGCTGGAGAACCCCTTCACTGAACAATAAATAAGGTAAAGGCATTTGAGCTTTTGAAGCAGGCATTAATGACTGCACCTACTCTGGGATTGCCAGACTACGGTAAGCCATTGACCCTGTTTGCACCTGGAGAATTTTAACTATCCTGTCCAAAACCAGTACAGTCTGGTAGCTCAAGGATCCTTTGCTTGTGTCTCTAGGACAGCTGCTGCAGCACTGCTGGTTGAACAGAGTGAAAACGTGGTGCTTGGATCCCCTCTAGTGGTGCAAGAACCACATGAAATTGAAATGCTAGTGTCACAGCACCTTACCCAGGCAATGTCACCACAGCAAATACATACTGCTACTCTACTCCCCCCTCCTGGGGAAGAAACTCCACATCACAATTGTGTGGTAAGAGCCTGTGAAGCCAAAAAGACTTGAAAATATTTAACAGGTGTGCCATTTCCAGATCCTGATCTTGAACTATGTATAAACAGGTCCTCATATTATCTGAACAGTAACTGGGTTACAAGTTATTCAGTAACTACTGAAAATAAAGTAGTGGAGGCTTCACTGCTCAGTCTGAAGCTGAGTGCACAAGCAACAGAATTGATTGCATTAACAAAGACTTTCCAGCTGTCCAAAGAAAAGACCGCAAATATTTATACTGAGTCTTGGTATGCATTTGGAGTATGCCACACCACTGGACAGGTATGGAAGCAGTGTACATTTATAACTTCTAGTGAGAGTAAGTACTGAAACATTAAAAACTATACAATTGCCAAAGTAACTAGCTATCATTCATCAGTGTGGTGGGTTGACTTTGGCTGGTTGCTAAGTGCCCACCAAGCCACTCTATCACTTCCCCTCCTCAGCAGGACAGGTGGAAGAAATTAAGATGGAAAACTTGTGCATTGAGATAAAGGCAGTTTAATAAAGAAAAGCAAAGGCCACACGTGGAAGCAAAGGAAACAAAAAAATTATTCTCTACTTCCCATCAGCAGGCAATGTCCAGGACTTCCTGGGAAGCAGGGCCTCAGTACGCATAGTGGTTGTTTCAGTAGATAAGTGCCTTAATAATGAATGCCCCCCCTTGCCCTTTCTCTTAGCTTTCAATGCTGAGCATGATATCATATGGTATGGAATATCCCTTTGGTCAGTTTGGGTCAGCTGTTCTGGCTATGTCCCCTCCCAGGCTCATGAAGTTCAGCAAGGCCAAGTGCACGGGGGTTGGGGCAATCCCCACTATCAGTACAGACTAGGGGATGAATGGATTGAGAACAGCCCTGCGGAGAAGGACTTGGAGGTACAGGTGGATGAAAAATTGGACATGAGCAGGCAATATGCACTTGCAGCCCAGAAAGTCAATCGTATCCTGGGCTGTATCAAAAGAAGCATGGCCAGCAGGTTGATGGAGGTGACTCTCCCCCTCTACTCAGTTCTTCAGAGACCCCACTTGGACCACTGCGTCCAATATTCTTCTGCAGTCGACCTCACTGAAGACATGAAATCACAGAATCAGAGAAACATTTAGGTTGGAAAAGACCCTTAAGATCGTCACATGCAGTGGGGTGAGGGAAAAATTCCTCATGTAAAAGTCAGTGGTAATTCAGTGCATGCCGGGAGACACAAAACCACAGTCAAGAGATAATGAACACAAAGTCCTGCAAAGCTGGCCATGCATGGCGGGGGATGGGGAAAAGTCCGCCCAGCATCTCGTGCCCATGACCTGCCTTTCTGGCCTGTGATGGGGGGTGCCCCAGAGAAGGGCATGGGCTGGGTGTCCAGGAAGGCACATGGGCCCAGCATGGGGCCCTAAGTCTCCTGTGAACCCAGGAGTACTGAGTCCATGGGGCAGGGAACTACTGCCCCTCCCAGAGCGGGGCAGAGCATGCAGGGGTCCAGGCTCCTCTCCTGCCCCGACACCAAATGGTGCTATCTGGGGGGCGGTGCTCACTACAGCTCCAGTAAGAACCTGTTTCCCGCTGAGCCTCCAAAACACTGGGTGCCCCAAGGGCTGGCACCATCTGCCCTTTGCCTTTCCCAGCCTCATGGGGGGACACTCCAGTTTGCCCTAATCTGCCCAAAATGAGACACTCAGTGTCTGCTGGGACATGCGTAGGGCATTGTCCCCACCGTCTCTCTGCAGAGACCCGGAGAAGGAGACAGGAATTGGAGCCCTCAATATATCCAGGACAGAACTTGGCCCTCCTGAAGTCCATATGGCACCCAGAGCCCGTTGCCCAGTTTGTCGTTACCCCGGGATGCCCCAAAATCTCCCAGAACCCTGCCCAGCCCTCACGGTGGTCCTGGAGGTCTGTATGGCAGCAGAGCCCCTGCCTGGCCTGCACGATGACCCTCTGGGTCTGCAGAGCCCCACCACTGTAGAGGTGCAAGGAAAGGCATGGCGTCAGCTCTGTCCAGCTCACCCTGGGACATGGATCATGGACAGTCCCCTCTGTTCCCCTCTCCCATTCCCAAGTTCTGCCCACCCCAGAGGGCTCAGGGATCCCCTGGGGCACAGGATCCTTTGTGGGGCTGGAGATGCCCTGATGCTGCTCACCTAGACATTAACAGCTGCAGCCACACGTCTCTGGCGCACAAGCTCCACCACCTGGCCAGCCACAGGGAGCTGGGGAGAAAGGGAGGTTTAGGGACACGCTTGGGTGCACTGGGGTGTACTGGGAGGCAGGGGAAAGCAACGGGGTCCTTGGGGAAGGTGCCACCGGGGAGAAATGGGGTACATGAATTTGTATGACAGTGCAGAGAAAGCAGTGGGTGTCTTGGGGAAGGGGCCCACCTGGGTGCGTGGCTGTGTACTGGGGCATCCTGGGCTGTAGTGGGTTGTAAAGGGATGGATGGGAATGCAATGGGGGCCCTGGGGAAAGGGTCCTCCCTGGGAATATTCCTCTCCCGGGCTTTAGAAATGAGGATCCAAAATGTGCACAATCACTCACCTATAAGATGAGGGCTCTCAACCTTGAGGAGTTTCCTTGGGCGGTGTCCTGACCCAAGGGGAGAGTCCCCAACTGCAGACCCGCTGCTCCAAGGAGGACCGACTCAACTTGCCCTCCGGTGGGGCTCCATTTACACCCTAGTCGAATTTGATCTGTGGTCAATTCTAATTGGTTGAGGGCCTTGACTTTCTTACTCCTTGCCCAAGGTCTATACGTGACCATAATTACTGGCCTAAAGTGTGTACATTGACGGTCAGCACTTGCCACCGTAAAAGCATGAAAGTAAGGGCGTAAAAAAATAAGGACACAGCAGTCTTAATGTCCCCAGTCTTTATCAGGGTGGGTGCACCTGCTATAAGTGGGTCCAGAGGAAGGACACGAAAATAACATCTTGCCCCTCACATTGGCTCAGGGCTCTTCCGGGGCCGTGGGATGTGCTGAGTGTAAGACAATGGTATGACACCTCTCAGCCTCCTTGGGAGGCAGTGTTTCCCACTACCAGGAAAAGCTGCATCATCTCTGAAACCACCCATCAGTCAGTTGTAGGCTACTATTATACTGCCGTGTGCCTCCATGTCACCAGGCTAAAGAAGCCCGAGTCCTTCCATCCTTCCACACAGGGCACATGCTTTAGGCCCCAAGCCCATCTTTGCAGACCTCCTCTGCACCCTCTCCAGTTCCTCCCCACTCCTCCAGCATGGGGAGCCCCACACAGGGACAAGCTATTCCAGATGTGGCCACACCAGTGCTGAGTTGAGGCGGTGATAGCTCCCCTTGTCTGGGTGGCCACGCTCCTCCTAACGCAGGCCCACATGCAGGTGGCCTTGTTCATGGTGAGCATGTACCACAAGCTCGTGTGACATCCCTCGTGATGCCCAGGCCCTTCTCAGGGTTGCCCCTCTGCCAGGCAGATCCAGCCTGCCCTGATGGACAGGATTATTCTGCCCACCGAAGTAGGACTTGCCACATCTCCTTATAAAACTTATTGAGGTTTTAATTGAATCCCCCAGTTTCTCAGGGTCCCTCTGGACTGAAGCTCCATTTTGTCAGTTGTTGATGTATTAACATTAATGTTAATGTCCAGATGGCTCACCTTGACTGTGGTGCCTGCCACAAGATAACAAATAGCATGAGAAATTGCAGCACACCTCAGATATAGTAAAAGGAGTTACTAGTAAAATGGAATTGCAGAGGAAAGTAGGAATTGCCATGGCAATCATCTTATAAACATAAAATGAAGGTACAAAGCAAGCACAGCCAGGGCTTGTGGGGAACAGGTAAAAAGAGATGGGCTATTTGTATGGTAGGGTATTGTCGCGAATGGGTGTCCTGGTTTTGGCTGGGATAGAGTTAATTTCCTTCTTAGTAGCTGGTACAGTGCTGTGGTTTGGATTTAGGATGAGAACAAAGTTGATAATGCACCGATGTTTTAGTTGTTGCTAGGTAATGCTTACACTAGCCAAGGACTTTTCAGCTTCCCATGCTCTACCGACTGAGAAGGCTGGAGGTGCACAAGAAGCTGGGAGGGGGCACAGCCAAACTGGCCAAAGAAACATTCCATACCATGTGACGTCATGCTCAGTACATAAACTGGGGAAAGCTGGCCAGGGGGGCTGCTGCTCGGGGACTGGCTGGGCATCGGTCGGCAGGTGGTGAGCAATTGTACTGTGCATCACTTGCTTTGTGTATTATTATCATATTATTATTATTATCATTTTATTTCAATTATTAAACTGTTTTTATCTCAACCCACAAGTTTTTCTCACTTCTACTCTTCCAATTCTCTCCCCCATCCCACCGGGGTAGGGGGGGAGTCAGCAAGCTGCTGCATGGTGCTCAGTTGCCGACTGAGGTTAAACCACGACAATGGGCGATTTAGATCGCTTAAAGAACCACTGTCAAAGGTATCAGCAAAAGTGGTTTTATTGAAATAGGATGTTGTAAAAGTGCAACTTAACAAAGTTCGATGGCAAGGTTCACTCTATTACTGTACTGCACCACCATTTGAACAATGATTCAAAACTACCAGGGCAGAGTCAAAGTTACCAAGATAAAATCAAAGTTAACAAGACACAAATCAAAGTTACCATAATACAAGGTTATGCGTGATATTGGTTGCTTACCAAAGATCTGCCGTTGGTAAGAGATCTCTGCCTCAAGGAGCAACCCTGAGAGGTGTCCCAGCTCCTGGGGAGATCACCGCTGTGCAGCCGGCTGCTTAGCAGGGAGAGCTCAAAGAAGGCTCACTTAGGCTGTCAGATTTATGGAATGAAGTGCTTGGCTTGTAGTCAAATTACATGTGATGGAAAAGGTAGGCATGAGACTCCTTGTACCCACTACTTTCTTTGTTCCTTGATAAATGAGTCTTGGAGGAACCACCTGCTATTCATGTGTTAATCGCATGGTCGGTGTTCCAAGCTCATATGCGTCGATGCTCACTGTGTCACTCTGCTCCTTTGTGGGTTTTCAGAGAACAGATTGAACCTAGAGAAGTTGAGAGCACTCTGCAAAGGAGAAACTCAGCCACCTGGTATGAGCTGGACGCAGGATTGAGGGAGCAGCTGGGGAGACCAGGGCAGTGCCCATGGCAAGGGGAGGGCTCCTTATAAACAGCAGTGAGAGCACATCCTCAGTGTGCTGCAAGGGGCACCCCAGTTTTAGCGGGTAAGATTTCCCTCTTTATTCCCCCTGGCTCAAGGTCAGCACCTGCAGCACCTGGGCAACAAGGCTCTTCTGGTTTCCTGTGGGAAGTACCCGCCTCACCTCTCTCCTCCTCTTCTTCCTTGCTACCCCACCAGCTGTGTGCTGCTCTGTGGCCTCCCTTCACCTAAAGGCATGGAAGGGTAAATGGAATAGAATAGAACAGAACAGAACAGAACAGTTCAGTCGGAAGGGACCTACAACGATCATCTAGTCCAACTGCCTGATCACTTCAGGGCTGACCAAAAGTTAAAACATCTTATTAAGGGCATTGTCCAAATGGCTCTTAAACACTGACAGGCATGGGGCATCGACCACCTCGCTAGGAAGCCTGTGCCTGTGTTTGACCACCCTCTCGGTAAAGAAATGCTTCTTAATGTCCAGTGTAAACCTCCCCTGATGCAGCTTTGAGCCATTCCCACATGTCCTGTCCCTGGATCCCAGGGAGAAGAGATCAGCACCTCCCTCTCCACTTCGCCTCCTCAGGAAGCTGTAGAGAGCAATGAGGTCACCCCTCAAACTCCTTTTCTTCAAACGAGACAAACCCAAAGTCCTTAGCCGCTCCTCATAGGACATTCCTTCCAGCCCTTTCACTGGCTTTGTTGCCCTCCTCTGGATGCATTTGAGTACCTTCACATCCTTCTTAAATTGTGGGGCCCAGAACTGCACGCAGTACTCAAGGTGAAGCCGCACCAACGCTAAATACGGCAGGATAATCACCTCTTTTGACCGGCTGTGTCCTCTTGTCCCTTGAGAGAGTTAACAGCACCTCCCTGTTTAGTATTGTCAGCAAACAAGCTGCAACTCCTGCATCCAGATTGTTGATAAAAATATTGAACAGAACCAGCCCTAGGATTGAGCCCTGAGGAGCACTGCTGGTGACTGGTCGCCAGCCAGATGTAACCCCATTCACTACCACCCTTTGCGCCCCACCGATCAGCCAGTTCTTCACCCAGTGCATCGTGAACCTGCTCATCTTGCAGTTGGACAACTTGTCCAGAAGGATGTTGTGAGGAACTGTATCAAAAGCCTTACTAGAATACAGAAAAACTACATCCACAGCCTTCCCTTTACCCACTAGGCGGGTGACTTTATTGTAGAAGGATTATCAAATTAGTTAAACAGGACTTTCCCTTTGTGAACCCATGTTGACTGTGCCTGATGATTGCATTGTTCTTTAAATGCCTTTCAGTAGCACCCAGTGTGATCATCACCATAATTTTTCCAGGTGCTGAGGTTAGACTAAGAGCCCTGTAGTTTCCTGGGAGGGTGAGTGGGTGGATGGAGGCTGTGACAGCACTCCTTCAGCCTCTGGGAAGGGAGGCCTGGGCATTGTTAGGGTTTCATTGGGCCAAAGGCGTGGAGACAGCAGAGCCCGTGGGAGAAATGGAGGTTTCCTCTCTCCCCTAAGAAATGTTTTCTTTCTTTCACCATTGATATCGTAAAACTATTAAAGGTAAAACCATCAGGACTATGTCTAAATGCTGCCAAAGCCTGTGAAGATGTTCAAAAGGGCTTTAGAGATTTAAATTCAACCCCCTCTGCCCGGAAATCACTCTGCACTGGGAAACTCTTGCACAAAGGCTGGGTTGGGAGGGGGTGTTTGGTTTGTTTTCTTTTGTTGTTGTTGTTGTTAGAATGGGACCAAGAACCATAGGAGGAAACAGAACAAAGTCTGGGCTGGGGCAGAGGTGATCAGCTGCCCCTTGCCAGGCAGCCCCAGGACATGACAGCCGGGTGCACCTCACAACCAAACCTCCCAGATGCTGCTGGGTGAGTCTCCAGGGCAGAGCCCAGGGACAAGGGCCGGTCTTGTTCAATACCTTTATCAATGATCTGGATGAGGGGATTGAGTGCATCCTTAGTAAGTTTGCAGACGACACCAAGTTGGGTGGGAGTGTTGATCTGCTTGAGGGTAGGAAGGCTCTGCAGAGGGACCTGGACAGGCTGGATCGATGGGCCGAGGCCAACTGTATGAGATTCAACAACGGTGGGCATGGCGGTGTTGGGTTGGCGGTTGGACTCGATGATCTTAGAGGTCTTTTCCAACCTTAATGAGTCTATGATTCTATGATTCTATGACAGCTCCTGCCCCGAGCCCACAGCCCAGGGACAAGCTACAGGATGATGCCCATCAGCCCCGCTCACATGCTACTGGTCCTGGGGACTCTCGGGTCCCCCCCCAGCCCCCTGTGAAATATTCCCCTGCAGTCGACCCCACTGAAGACATGAAATGCAGTGGGGTGAGGGAAATATTCCCAACATAAAAGTCAGCGGTAATTCAGTGCATGCCTGGAGAGATGAAACCACAGCCAAGAGATAATGAACGCTGTTCATCCTGGAGGGAGATTATCAGCAAAGTCCCACAAGGCTTGATGCCGGCACATGTCCTTAAGTCCTCCTTCACACAACCCTGCCACTCCTCTGAGAGTTTGGTGGTGACAAACATGCAAATGGGTCCAAAGAGAGTTAAACAAATAGACAGGTTCACCAGCTCCTTAGTGCAATGGTACAGACACTTCTAGGCCACAAGTCCTGTAACTGCCAGCTTTTGCAAAACAGGGAAAGGATGACTGCGTCGGGTTTACATGGCAAGGTTTGGAGAGGGGATGGGGCTGCAGGGGTGGCTTCTGTGAGAAGAGACCAGGGGCTGCCCCTGTGTTGGGCAGAGCCAGTTCCAGCCAGCTCCAAGACAGACCCATTGCTGGCCAAAGCTGAATCCATCAGCGAAGCTGGTGATGCCTTCGTGATACATATTTAAGAAAGGGTAAAAAACCACTGCACAACAAGAGCTGGGAGACAGGAGTGAGAAAATGGGAGAGAAACAGCCCTGCAAACACCAAGGTCAGTGAAGAAGGAGGGGAAGGAGATGCTTCAGGCACCGGAGCAGAGATTCCCCTGCGGCCCATGGTGAAGACCATGGTGAGGCAGGTTGTCCCCCATGGAGGTCCATGGTGGAGCAGATCTCCACCTGCAGCCCATGGAGGACCCCATGCCGGAGCAAGTGGATGAGCCCTGAAGGAAGCTGCAGCCAGTGGAGAGCCCTTGCTGGAGCAGGTTTTCTGGCAGGACCTGTGGCCCATGGAGAGGAGCCCATGCAGGAACATGTTTTCTGGCAGAAACTGTGGCCCATGGGGGACCTACACTAGAGCAGTTCGTGGACTGTACCCTGTGGGGAACCTATACTGTAGCAGTCCATTCGTGAAGGACTGTATCCTGTGGAAAGGACCCGTGCTGGAGTACTTTGTGAAGGACTGTATCCCATGGGTGGGACCCCATGCTGGAGCAGGAGAAGAGCATGAGGAGGAAAGAGCGGCAGAGACAAAGTGTTATGGACTGACCACAACCCCCATTCCTCATCCCCCTGCACTACTTGGGGGGAGAAGTTAAAAGAGTCAGGAGTGAAGTTGAGCCTGGGAAGAAGGGGTGGTGGGGCAAAGGTAGTTTTAGTTTTGTTTTTGTTTCTCACTTATCCTACTGTATTTTTAACTGGCAATTAGTCTTCCCCTAGTTGAGTCTGTTTTGCCCACGGTGGTAGTTGGTGAGCATCCCCCTGTCCTTATCTCGACCCATGAGCTGTTTAATCTGATTTTCTCCCCCTGTCTTGTCAAGGAGGGAGAGTGAGAAAGCAGCTGGGTGGGCATCTGGCAGCCAGCCAAGGTCTACCCACCACACAGACAGCGGGGGAAGTAAAAATCCTTCTCCACCTTCCTTGTTTCTTAAACACTTTCCCTTGGCACTGGCTATATGTCACTGCTGGTAACAGGGCACCAGCTCCGTGGTGCTTCTGTCTGACCCAGGAGAGCAGCTCTTGTGCAACAGGAGCAGGAGACAGGCTGAGGACTGGTGCCGATGCTCGATCCTGACACTAAGCACCTCTCTGCATGCCTAAACAAAAGACTGAAACCTGTCCTGAGCTGCAGGCACCGTGGGCACAGCTGGGGCTATGTGTGCTGGAGCAGGGGGAGGTGGGAGGCAGGAGGGGGAGCACAGCTGCAGTTGCAGATGCAGGGCACGATGCTCAGTGCAGACTGAGAAGAAGGAAGGGTCAGGCTGACAGCATGGCAAAGGGTCCATCTGGGAAGGAGGAGGAAGAGACAAAAGAAGGTGTTTCTGCAGTGGATGCCGGCCAGGCAGGAGGGTGGCTCCCCTCCCCAGCATTGCCCATCCTCCCACTCCCATCAGCACCCGAGAAGCAGGGTTTTCCTGGCCACCCTCCCACCCATGGGCAGGACTGGCCCCTGGGAAAGCGTTTCAAGATGGGATGCAGTTGGCTGAAGAAGAAAGGACTCCTCCAATGTTTGTCTCTCTCTTCAAATGCAAGAGACTGTCCTGTCTCTCTCGGCGTGTTGACAGCAAGACACTTTTCCCTGAGGGTCGATGCATGTTGAGGCCAAGGTCCCATCCCTGAGCCAGGTGTGGCTGATCAGCAGCACTGGGGACATGCCATGGGCTTGGGCACAAGGGCCAGTGTCCCAGCACAGACGGCTCTGAATCTCCAGCAGCAGCAGCTCCAAGACCATCTGGCCTGAACAGGCCCTGCGGAATCTATCTGCCTTCTCCCTGTACATAAAGCTGAAAAGCTTGTGAACACCATAGCCCTGGGAGAAGAGCTGCCTCTGGGGCTGGAGGGAGAGACCGAGTGAATGTCAGCCCTGACAGCACACTCGCCTTCCCTTCCCTTCCCTTCCCTTCCCTTCCCTTCCCTTCCCTTCCCTTCCCTTCCCTTCCCTTCCCTTCCCTTCCCTTCCCTTCCCTTCCCTTCCCTTCCCTTCCCTTCCCTTCCCTCCCCTCCCCTCCCCTCCCCTCCCCTCCCCTCCCCTTCCCTGTGGACAACAATGAACTTTGCAGACTGGTGTGGGCTTTCCGTGAGAGGTTGTGAAATCAGCCATTAGGAGTGTGAGGGCTTTGGAGAGGCAGGAGAAGCACAGCACAGAGACAAGGGCTGAGTTTTAGCCCAGCTGCCACGGACCTCTCTCCCAAGGTGAGGCCATAACAATTCAATGACAGCATTTCCATCATGTGCCCCTGTCTTTCCCCAGCCCTCCTCCTCCCCTGAGAAGGTCTGGCCCTGTTGGCCACTTCCAGCCCCCCAAATCACCAGGGCTCCTCAGAGCAGGCCTCCGGGCTAGAGGGAGCAGCCCTGGCTGTGCCTTTTTGTGGAGATACCAACTGCAGCTGGTGCCGAACCTCACTCCTAGGCACCAGAGAAGACCCACAGAGGCTCAGCACCAGGGAACCAGCTTCTCCCACTCCCATGGTGATGGATCTGGGCCACACATCCCTGGGTGATTCTCTGCAGTGTCTGGTGGCGCCAACATGCCTTCATGGCCTGTGATGGGGGGGTGCCCCAGAGAAGGGTGTAGGCTGGGGGTCCCGGAAAGCACATGGGCCCAGCATGGGGCTCTGAAATCTCCGGTGAACCCAGGAGTGCTGAGTCCATGGAGCAGGGAACCTCCACCCCTCTCAGAGTGGAGCAGAGCACCCAGGGGTCTGAGCTGCCTGTCCAGGCTCCTCTCCTGCCCCGACACCAAATGGTGCTATTTCGGGGGTGGTGCTCACTACAGCCCCGGTAAGAACCTGTTTCCCACTGTGCCTCCAAAACACCGGGTGCCCCAAGGGCTGGCACCGTCTGCCCTTTGCCTTTCCCAGCCTCATGGGGGGACACTCCAGTTTGCCCTAATCTGCCCTTATCTGGGGGCACATGGTGGGTGGGAAGGGGCTCTCCTTTACAGAGACACCCCAGGTGTCCGGGCTCCCTCAGCCAGTCTGCTCATCGTGGTGGTGCAGCCAGAGAGGACGCAGGCGTCTGGGCACTGGCAGAGGACTGGGGACATGGACACAGACACACACACACATGCAGAGCGTAGCTTTGCTGAAGGGGTTTATTGATCATTAGAGGGAAATGGCCCAGGGCTCCCAGGGGATCAGGTGGGGTCATCCAGGGATGATCATCTCCTCAAGCCGCTGGAGGGGGACAGGACAAGAGTGTCACCACCAGTTCCAGTCCTGAAAGACAGAGCCCAAAATGAGGCCTCCAGTGACTGCTGGGACATGAGAGGGGCCTTGTCCCCACCGTCTCTCTCTGCAGAGACCCGGAGAAGGAGACAGGAATTGGAGCCCTCAATATATCCAGGACAGAACTTGGCCCTCCTGAAGTCCATATGGCACCCAGAGCCCCTTACCCCGGGATGCCCCAAAATCTCCCAGAACCCTGCCCAGCCCTCACGGTGGTCCTGGAGGTCTGTATGGCAGCAGAGCCCCTGCCTGGCCTGCACGATGACCCTCTGGGTCTGCAGAGCCCCACCACTGTAGAGGTGCAAGGAAAGGCATGGCGTCAGCTCTGTCCAGCTCACCCTGGGACATGGATCATGGACAGTCCCCTCTGTTCCCCTCTCCCATTCCCAAGTTCTGCCCACCCCAGAGGGCTCAGGGATCCCCTGGGGCACAGGATCCTTTGTGGGGCTGGAGATGCCCTGATGCTGCTCACCTAGACATTAACAGCTGCAGCCACACGTCTCTGGCGCACAAGCTCCACCACCTGGCCAGCCACAGGGAGCTGGGGAGAAAGGGAGGTTTAGGGACACGCTTGGGTGCACTAGGGTGTACTGGGAGGCAGGGGAAAGCAACGGGGTCCTTGGGGAAGGTGCCACCGGGGAGAAATGGGGTACATGAATTTGTATGACAGTGCAGAGAAAGCAGTGGGTGTCTTGGGGAAGGGGCCCACCTGGGTGCGTGGCTGTGTACTGGGGCATCCTGGGCTGTAGTGGGTTGTAAAGGGATGGATGGGAATGCAATGGGGGCCCTGGGGAAAGGGTCCTCCCTGGGAAAACACTGGGGTGCAGGGGTGTTCTCTGGGGTTGCACTGGGGTGCACTGGGTTGTACTGGAACACACTGGGATGCCCTGGAGTGTCGTGGCCATGGGGGGGGAGGGTCTGGGGCCAGCAGAACTCGTGGTACCCACCTCAGCCCTCTTCAATCGCCTGAGTTTGAGTAACCCCACCTGTAGAGAGACCATGAGACCTCACTGGTCACTGGGATGTTCCCCGCTCCAGCAAGGGATGGGAGGACCAAAGTGCCCTCCAGTTCCCCAGACTGGATGCCCTCCAAGTCCACCCTGCTACTTACATCCGGGATACTATTTCCACTTCCTTCCAAGAGTGCCTAGGGAAGAAGAGCAAAGGGGTGGTCTGGTGGGACTGTGGGTGGGGCACAGGTGTCCCCAGTCCCCCCAGGCCCATGGCTTCCCCCTGGTCTGAGGGGGAAAATCCCTTCTGCTCCCCCCAGCCCCATTCCTTCAAGTTTCACCTGGGATACCTGTTCATGCAGGGACCAGGGGTGGGGATGGAGACAAGGATAGCGTGGGGAATTCGGGTACTCCAAAGAGTATGGGGGTGGGGGGGACCCAAAGACAGGGCACTGGGATAAATTAGCGGACCCCAAGGGACTGGGCTGGGGGTGTTGAATGGACAGGACTGCGTGGGATGCAAGTGAGGGGTAAAGAAATTCAAGTGGCGGGGATACAGGGACTTCAAGCAAGGTAGTTGGTGGGGGCAGGAGGAAGAGGACTGCAGAGGACCAAAGCGAGGGGATTGGGAGAGTGTTTGGGAGTGGGGGTTCAAGGAAGGGGATCTGGGGACAGTACCGCAGTGGACAGGACGAAAGGCAAAGGACTGAGGGGAAAGACTGAAAGAAAGACATTGGGAGGGCATGTGGGGACCCTAGATAGGACATGGAGTAGATCCTGGGGAGGAGATGTCTGAGGGGACCAAAAGGATGGGATGGGGAGGTCCAAAAGGGAGAGATGTGGGGGCACCAAGACAAGAAACCGGTGGGGGCCCTCACAGGAGTTTGTGGTGGTCCCTCCCAGGGAGGGGACAGGTCCGATCACTCACTGAGGAACCCGGGCTCTGGGCACCAGAAGCTTAATTGTGGGGGAAGTGGAGGGAACAGGCGGAATTGTGGGAGGGAGAAAGCTGCATTGCCCGGGGCTGGAGGTGCATGGGAGCCTGGAGGATCTCCTTGCTTGGGAAAGGGAGAGGCCAAGTCAAGGGGTTTTGTGCTCACCACTATGATTTCATTCTGCAGGAGAACTGATGTCCTGCAGCCAAGACCCATCCCCAGCCTTGAGCCCCTCCCCGTGGCACTGGGGACTCACCTGAGCATCTTCCGGGGTGCACAGCAGGATGGTGAAGAGCAGGGCCGCGCTGAGCACTGCGACCTTCATCTTCCTCTGCAGTGTGGTGAGTCCTGGGTGAAGCTGGAGAAGGTGAGGGGCAGATTTATCCCTCCCAGGACTCCTCCCTGCCCCTCTCCACCCCGAGAACCCCCAGGGCAAAGCCAGGCTTGGCAGAGACACCAGCCCTGGCAAGAAGCCCAGCGCCAGCACAGAGTCGCCCCCCGCCTCCAGCACTGATCCAGCCACCTTTCCTGGCACCAGTCCAGCTTCCTGCATGGGGCAGCTGCATGAGGAAGGGCACAGGCATCTGCGGGTGGCGAGGGGGGGGCGGGCGGTGCGCCCCTGACAGCCAGACACCCTACAGTGACGACCCACTGCTCCCACATGAAACCACCCTCCAACAGTTCCCCAAAGCCAGATCCCCCCATCTCCCAGTGCCCCTCATCTCCCAGCACTGCCATCTCCCAGTGCCGCTCGCCTCCCAGGCCAGTCTTTCCCTCTGGGACTCCCCCAGAGATGACGCTAGCCTCAAAGCAGGGGTCTCTCTAGCAGAATTCTCTCTGAGCCCTCTCCAGTCCCTTGGGTAAATGGGGAGCTGGGACTGACCCCTCTTCTTGGGGCACCAGGGACCCAGGATTAGGGAACACTGGGAGCTGGGAGGACAACTGGGAGCATGGGCAATGGGGACTGCTGGGTGACTGGGATCTTCAGTGACTGGAGGCACTGGCAATGGGGAGCACTGGTGAATGTTGGGCACCGGGAGATGGGGGATCGGCTTGGGGGAAGTGCTGGGGTGGTTGCAGTGCCTAGCTCCAGCCCACCCCACTTCCATTGCACTGCAGGCCCCAAACTGGTCCAGTCCCCAGCCACGGCCTCCCCAGAGCCGAGACCAGAGGGGAATGTCCCCTGCCCTGGCCCTCACTCTGCCACTGCCTGGGCCCACCGTGGCCTCCCAGACAACCTGGGTCCCACTCTGCAGAGCTGTCCCCGGATGGTGGGTCCCAGTGACCCCATCCCCAACAAGGCTCTGGCTCCAGCCCTGTCCCTGGCTGGGACTTAGCTCACCAAAGGCCCCTATCCCCACCGAGTGTCCCTTCAACGCCCACGTCCTTGACCCAGGCAAGTGCTGTCCCTGAGCAGGATGTGGCTGTCCAGAGGGACACGATGACGTGGGCGCTTGTCCCCAGGCAGCCACTCAGAGCTAATTGTGGGGACAGAGCTCCCCTGGCAAGAGGAGGGATGTTTGTCCCCGCAGCATCTCTGATAAGCCGTGTTTGCCCAGGGCCCGTGGCACAAGAACCCGTTCAGCAAGCTTGGTGCTCATGAGAGTGCCTGATCGGGGGGAGTCTGGGAGGGGTTAAAGCAGCCTGGACGCCTGGGCTCCCTCCAGCCCTGGCAGCGGGCAGAGCCCGCAGGGGAGGGCAGTGCTGGGGCAAATGGTGAGGAGCAGGTCCTGGGGCGCTCCCCACGCCAGCGCCTAAAAGCAGGGGCAGTCCCGGGGGAGCAGCCTGACACCCGGGGTGTTGCTCGCCTTCAAAAAGCCTGGTGGCAAGGGAGTCCTGCAGGAGTGGGGCTTAGAGCAGCCTGGGTGATGGAGTTGTCTCCCCAGGGGCACTGTGTCCTTTTCACTCTCCTCACCTGCCTGCTCTGCAGCTATCCCTGGCTTTCCAGGGTGGTTTCCTTCACAGCCCCCCTGGCCCAAACACCACTATCCTGGCGGCCCTGGGCAGCATCCTCTGGCCAGTGTGGGGCAGGGGCTGTGCGGGATTGTACACAAGTACAATCTCCACTCTGGGTGGGGAGAGCCACTGGGTGAAGCTGCTGGCCTGGCTCACACAAGCCAAGCAAGACCTTTTCCAGCAATCTGGCATCGATGCACACATTCTTTCCAGTCGTGACACTCACATGATCTGCCATCACTGCTTTCTTCAAAGATGCAAGTGCCCCAAACAGCAGAGGGAATAGCTGGTACCTCTGTTAGCAGGGACATACTCATAATGAAGATGGGCATATTTTGGATCAACAAGCTCAGGCACCCCTGTTTTGCCTCCCTGTAGATACCCACAACTATCAGAAGAGATAGATAACAGGACAGATATTTATTTATTTCTGCATAACGACAAGGTCAGCATTTTTACTGGTGGTGTGAATTAGCACTGGCAGGAGATAGGGCCAGTAAGGTCTCAAGCAGGAGATGCCGCATGTATTTACTTGTTTCTTTCGGTAGCTGCTAGTCAGAAGTAACCACTTGTAATGACCAGCAAATCCACTAGCTGCACTGAGCTACAGCAGCATTGAATGCATTGGACTCACTGCCTGTACTGAGTTCATGGGACATCAACATTGTGATAGCAGATCCATGAATACTTCGTAAGGCTGGCATGTTCCTCTGTAAGCTCATCCTCTGTTCGTTATGTGCCACAGCAATTCAAGCTACCACACTGTACTTCCCTATCGCCATTCACTTCCAAAACCATCCAGCAGTCCATGTCACATGTCTGAAAGTAAAATAGTGCTCTGTTTTAGTCCTCTGCCTATGAGGGTGTGAGGACAATTTATTTTTATGAGACACAAGCTGGGAATCAAAGGCTGGTGGTAAGAATCTGGTTTAGGTTTTGAAGTCAGTGGGAGGTTTGCCTGAGTTTCAGTGAAACCAGGGTGTTACTAGTTTTGTTCCCATGATGATACAGACTCCTGTTGCGGCTTCAAAGAAATAAAAATACACTGATAAGTGGTTCACAAGAACTGTAAATGGCTCAGATTCTTCATTGACATTAGATGTCATTTTTAAGGGTTATGGATATGGTTATATCTTTACGGGACACTAACTATAAATAAGAGATCTGTTGTGGATCAGTTGTGAAAAGATTTAAGGCAACTGTCTTGAATATTTGATTTGGAACTTGCCCAAAGAGCAGGCAGTCACCTGGAAGATTTTCATTTTGACTGATTCTGCTTTGTGTGCTATTTATTAGATAGCTAAGTTACACAGTGTTGAAGTATTTATCACATTTAAATATGCTGTGACGTTCTTTGTATTCTGAAGTTATTTTGAAAAGAATTGATGAATTGTACGCACTGTCATAATTAAGGAATATTGACTTAGGAGAGGTCAAGGCTACCTTTGAGATAAATGCAGATCAGATGGATGGCATTTGATAGCCACTTAACGTATGCCAACACCCTGGCAATAAAGAGCTGGGCAGATGCGGAGGCACCAACTGTGGATGGATTGGCCAGGCAACTCCAGGAATTGAAAGAGAATCTCACTTCTGCCCTAAGGGCCTGCATCTTAGCTGTGGACAAACTGTCCCAACAATTGTCCCAGCATTTAAAAAAGGATGTCTTCCTCTCTCATACCAACAAATATCTCAGCTATTAAGAGTCAGCATTTTTCTGCTCAAGGGAAAGGGTACCGGTGACATACACCATGTGCAACCCTGTGGTTCTATCTGTGTGACCAGGGGGAGGACACGAGGAAGTGGGATGGTGAACCTACCTGGAGACTAGAAGCTCAGGTACAGGAACTGCAAGAAAAAACAACAGCCAAAAGGCATCCATCCAGGAAAATTACTGCTCCAGTTTCTGTGGGCAGAGTAGAAGGGCTGATCTTACTTTTGACCCTGATGAAGGGACTTCTGCTTTGCAGTTACAAAAGCCAAGTAATGAATATACTGACCAGGAATAAGGGGGCCCTTCCTCCAGCCAGGCAGAGGAAAGGGTCAACCGAGTTTACTGGACTGTGGGTTCAATGGTCTGGCACATCAGCCCCACGGGAGTATAAAGCTCTGGTGGACACCGGTGCACAGTGTACTTTAATGCAATCAGATTACAAAGGGGCAAAATCTATCTGTATTTCTGGAGTGATGGGAGGATCCCAAGAACTGTCTATGTTGGAGGCTGAGGAAACCTAACTGGGAAAGAGTGGCAAAAGCATCCTATTGTGACTGGTCCAGAGGCTCCATGCATCCTTGGCATAGACCACCTCCGGAGAGGGTACTTCAAAGACCCAAAAGGGTACCAGAGGGCTATTGGCATAGCTGCCTCGGAGATGGAAGAAATTAAACAGCTGTTTAGCTTGCCCAGTCCCTCAGAGGACCCTCCTGTTGTGGGGTTGCTGCAGGTTAAAGAACAACAGGTGTTATTTGCTACCATGACATGGCACCGGCGACAATATCACACCAACCAAGACTCCCTGGTTCCCATCCATAAGCCGATTCAGCAACTGGAGAGCCAAGGAGTGATCAGCAAGACTTGCTCACTCTTTAACAGTCCCATATGGCCAGGGCAAAAATCTAACAGAGAGTGGAGGCTAACAGTGGACTATTGTGGCCTGAATTAAGTCAAACCACCACTGACTGCTGCCGCACCGGACAAGCTAGTACTCCAGCATGAACTGGAGTCAAAGGCAGCTGAGTGGTACGTAACAATTGATATCGCTAATGTGTTTTTCGCGATTCCTTTGGCAGCAGAGTACAGGCCACAGTTTGTTTTCACCTGGAGGGGTATCCAGTACATCTAGTGGCCTTCTATGATGGAGTGACTACATCAGTGGACATGGGAAGGGCTACAGATGTCACCTATCTGGACCTCTGTAAGGCCTTTGACATGGTCCCTCACAACATCCTTCTCTCTAAAATGGAGAGGTATGGATTTGATGGGTGGACTGTCCGGTGGGTGAGGAATTGGTTGGATGGTCTCATCCAGAGGGTAGTGGTCAATGGCTCAATGTCCAGATGGAGACTGGTGATGAGTGGTGTCCCACAGGGGTCCGTATTGGGACCGATACTATTTAATAACTCCATCAATGACATAGACAGTGGGATTGAGTGCACCCTCAGCAAGTTTGCAGATGACACCAAGCTGAGTGGTGCGGTCGACATGCCAGAGGGATGGGATGCCATCCAGGGCGACCTGGACAAGCTTGAGACGTGGGCCCATGTGAACCTCATGGGGTTTAACAAGGCCAAGTGCAAGGTCCTACACCTGGGTCAGGGCAGCCCCCAGTATCAATACAGGCTGGGGGATGAAGGGATTGAGAGCAGCCCTGCCGAGAAGGACTTGGGGGTACTGGTGGATGAAAAGCTAGACATGAGCCAGCAATGTGAGCTTGCAGCCCAGAAGGCCAATCGTATCCTGGGCTGCATCAAAAGAAGCGTGGCCAGCAGGTCGAGGGAGGTGATTCTGCCCCTCTACTCTGCTCTGGTGAGACCCCACCTGCAGTACTGTGTCCAGCTCTGGAGCCCTCAGCATAAGGAAGACACAGACCTGTTGGAGCGGGTCCAGAAGAGGGCCCCAAAAAAGATCAGGGGGATGGAACACCTCTCCTATGAAGAAAGGCTGAGAGAGTTGGGGTTGTTTAGCCTGGAGAAGAGAAGGCTTCGGGGAGACCTTCTTGCAGCCCATCAGTACTTAAAGGGGGCTTATAAAAAAGATGGCAGTAAACTTTTTAGCAGGGCCTGTTGCAACAGGACAAGGGGGAATGGCTTTAAACTAAAGGGGGGGTAGATATAGACTAGATATAAGGAAGAAATTTTTTACGCTGAGGGTGGTGAAACACTGGAACAGGTTGCCCAGAGAGGTGGTGGGTGCCCCATCCCTGGAAACATTCAAGGTCAGGCTGGACGGAGCTCTGAGCAACCTGATTTAGTTGAAGATGTCCCAACCCACAGCAGGGGGGTGGGACTAGATGACCTTTAGAGGTCCCTTCCAACCCAAACTATTCTATGATTCTACACCTGGAATTGACTGCCCCAGGGGTGGAAACACAGCCCTACTACCATTTGCCATGGACTGATCCAGAATGCACTGGCACAGGACAACGCTCCTGAACACCTGCAATATATTGATGACATCATTGTGTGGGGCAACACAGCACAGGAAGTGTTTGAGAAAGGGAGAAGAATAATCTAGATTCTTCTGAAAGCTGGTTTTGCCATAAAATAAAGTAAGGAGAATGCATATTCCATGTTATAGTCTGATCACTCTCTATCGAGTGACCCAAAAGAAGAATGGTTTTGAATGGGGCCCTGAGCAGCAACAAGCGTTTGAACAAACTAAACGGGAGATAGTTCGTGTGGTAGCCCTTGGGCCAGTCTAGACAGGACAAGATGTGAAAAACATGCTTTACACCACAGCCAGGGATCATGGCCCCACCTGGAGCCCCTGGCAGAAAGCACTTGCAGAGACTTGAGGTCAAAACCTCTAGGGTTTTGGAGCTGGGTTTATAAAGGATCCAAGGCCCACTACACTCCAAGTGAAAAAGAAATGTTAGCAGCATATGAAGGGCTTCAAGCCACTTCAGAAGTAGTTGGTACTGAAGCACAACTCATCTTGGCACCTCGATTGCCTGTGCTGGGCTGGATGTTCAAAGGGAGGGTACCCTCTATGCATCATGTAACTGATGCTACATGGAGTAAATGGGTCATGCTGATAACACAACGGGCTCGAATGGGAAACCCCAGTCGCCCAGGAATCTTGGAAATGATCATGGCCAGAAGGCCAAAACTTTGGCATATTACCGGAGGAGGTGACTTGTGCTGAAGAGGCCCCACTGTGTAATAAATTACCAGAAAAAGAAAAGAAATATGTCCTGTTTACAGATGTGTCCTGTCATATTGTAGGAAAACATTGGAGGTGGAAAGCCGCTGTATGGAGTCCTACACAACAAGTTACAGAAACTGCTGAAGGAGAAGGTGAATTGAGTCAGTTTGTAGAAGTGAAAGCCATCCAGCTGGCTTTAGATATTGCTGAATGAGAAAAATGGCCAGTACTTTATCTCTATACTGACTCACGGATGGTGGCAAAGGCCCTGTGGGGATGGCTACAGCAATGGCAGCGGAGCAACTGGCAGTGCAGAGGCAAACCCATCCGGGCTGCCGCATTGTGGCAAGATACTGTTACCTGGGTGGAGAACCTGGCTGTAAATGTATGTCATGTAGATGCTCGCGTACCCAAGAGTCGGGCCACTGAAGAACATTGAAACAACCAGCAGGTGGACCAGGCTGCTAGAATAGAAGTGGCTCAGGTGGATCTGGACTGGCAACGTAAGGGTGAATTCTTTATAGCTCGGTGGGCCCATGACACCTCAGGCCATCAAGGAAGGGATGCAACATACAGATGGGCTCATGATTGAGGGGTGGACTTGACCATTGACGCCATTGCACAGGTTATCCATGAATGTAAAATATGCACCATAAAGACACCAGGTGGCTAAAGACTTTTTGCTATAGAGGACGATGGCTGAAATATCAGTATGGGGAACCCTAGCAGTGTCCCTGGGGAGACAACTCCATCACCCAGGCTGCTCTAAGCCCCACTCCTGCAGGACTCCCTTGCCACCAGGCTTTTTGAAGGCGAGCAACACCCCGGGTGTCAGGCTGCTCCCCCGGGACTGCCCCTGCTTTTAGGCGCTGGCGTGGGGAGCGCCCCAGGACCTGCTCCTCACCATTTGCCCCAGCACTGCCCTCCCCTGCGGGCTCTGCCCGCTGCCAGGGCTGGAGGGAGCCCAGGCGTCCAGGCTGCTTTAACCCCTCCCAGACTCCCCCCGATCAGGCACTCTCATGAGCACCAAGCTTGCTGAACGGGTTCTTGTGCCACGGGCCCTGGGCAAACACGGCTTATCAGAGATGCTGCGGGGACAAACATCCCTCCTCTTGCCAGGGGAGCTCTGTCCCCACAATTAGCTCTGAGTGGCTGCCTGGGGACAAGCGCCCACGTCATCGTGTCCCTCTGGACAGCCACATCCTGCTCAGGGACAGCACTTGCCTGGGTCAAGGACGTGGGCGTTGAAGGGACACTCGGTGGGGATAGGGGCCTTTGGTGAGCTAAGTCCCAGCCAGGGACAGGGCTGGAGCCAGAGCCTTGTTGGGGATGGGGTCACTGGGACCCACCATCCGGGGACAGCTCTGCAGAGTGGGACCCAGGTTGTCTGGGAGGCCACGGTGGGCCCAGGCAGTGGCAGAGTGAGGGCCAGGGCAGGGGACATTCCCCTCTGGTCTCGGCTCTGGGGAGGCCGTGGCTGGGGACTGGACCAGTTTGGGGCCTGCAGTGCAATGGAAGTGGGGTGGGCTGGAGCTAGGCACTGCAACCACCCCAGCACTTCCCCCAAGCCGATCCCCCATCTCCCGGTGCCCAACATTCACCAGTGCTCCCCATTGCCAGTGCCTCCAGTCACTGAAGATCCCAGTCACCCAGCAGTCCCCATTGCCCATGCTCCCAGTTGTCCTCCCAGCTCCCAGTGTTCCCTAATCCTGGGTCCCTGGTGCCCCAAGAAGAGGGGTCAGTCCCAGCTCCCCATTTACCCAAGGGACTGGAGAGGGCTCAGAGAGAATTCTGCTAGAGAGACCCCTGCTTTGAGGCTAGCGTCATCTCTGGGGGAGTCCCAGAGGGAAAGACTGGCCTGGGAGGCGAGCGGCACTGGGAGATGGCAGTGCTGGGAGATGAGGGGCACTGGGAGATGGGGGGATCTGGCTTTGGGGAACTGTTGGAGGGTGGTTTCATGTGGGAGCAGTGGGTCGTCACTGTAGGGTGTCTGGCTGTCAGGGGCGCACCGCCCGCCCCCCCCTCGCCACCCGCAGATGCCTGTGCCCTTCCTCATGCAGCTGCCCCATGCAGGAAGCTGGACTGGTGCCAGGAAAGGTGGCTGGATCAGTGCTGGAGGCGGGGGGCGACTCTGTGCTGGCGCTGGGCTTCTTGCCAGGGCTGGTGTCTCTGCCAAGCCTGGCTTTGCCCTGGGGGTTCTCGGGGTGGAGAGGGGCAGGGAGGAGTCCTGGGAGGGATAAATCTGCCCCTCACCTTCTCCAGCTTCACCCAGGACTCACCACACTGCAGAGGAAGATGAAGGTCGCAGTGCTCAGCGCGGCCCTGCTCTTCACCATCCTGCTGTGCACCCCGGAAGATGCTCAGGTGAGTCCCCAGTGCCACGGGGAGGGGCTCAAGGCTGGGGATGGGTCTTGGCTGCAGGACATCAGTTCTCCTGCAGAATGAAATCATAGTGGTGAGCACAAAACCCCTTGACTTGGCCTCTCCCTTTCCCAAGCAAGGAGATCCTCCAGGCTCCC
Organism: Aptenodytes patagonicus; assembly: GCF_965638725.1. Taxonomy (NCBI): domain Eukaryota; kingdom Metazoa; phylum Chordata; class Aves; order Sphenisciformes; family Spheniscidae; genus Aptenodytes; species Aptenodytes patagonicus. The sequence continues at coordinate 370,296 of NW_027472036.1, read as the reverse complement.
ATGCACCTCCAGCCCCGGGCAATGCAGCTTTCTCCCTCCCACAATTCCGCCTGTTCCCTCCACTTCCCCCACAATTAAGCTTCTGGTGCCCAGAGCCCGGGTTCCTCAGTGAGTGATCGGACCTGTCCCCTCCCTGGGAGGGACCACCACAAACTCCTGTGAGGGCCCCCACCGGTTTCTTGTCTTGGTGCCCCCACATCTCTCCCTTTTGGACCTCCCCATCCCATCCTTTTGGTCCCCTCAGACATCTCCTCCCCAGGATCTACTCCATGTCCTATCTAGGGTCCCCACATGCCCTCCCAATGTCTTTCTTTCAGTCTTTCCCCTCAGTCCTTTGCTTTTCGTCCTGTCCACTGCGGTACTGTCCCCAGATCCCCTTCCTTGAACCCCCACTCCCAAACACTCTCCCAATCCCCTCGCTTTGGTCCTCTGCAGTCCTCTTCCTCCTGCCCCCACCAACTACCTTGCTTGAAGTCCCTGTATCCCCGCCACTTGAATTTCTTTACCCCTCACTTGCATCCCACGCAGTCCTGTCCATTCAACACCCCCAGCCCAGTCCCTTGGGGTCCGCTAATTTATCCCAGTGCCCTGTCTTTGGGTCCCCCCCACCCCCATACTCTTTGGAGTACCCGAATTCCCCACGCTATCCTTGTCTCCATCCCCACCCCTGGTCCCTGCATGAACAGGTATCCCAGGTGAAACTTGAAGGAATGGGGCTGGGGGGAGCAGAAGGGATTTTCCCCCTCAGACCAGGGGGAAGCCATGGGCCTGGGGGGACTGGGGACACCTGTGCCCCACCCACAGTCCCACCAGACCACCCCTTTGCTCTTCTTCCCTAGGCACTCTTGGAAGGAAGTGGAAATAGTATCCCGGATGTAAGTAGCAGGGTGGACTTGGAGGGCATCCAGTCTGGGGAACTGGAGGGCACTTTGGTCCTCCCATCCCTTGCTGGAGCGGGGAACATCCCAGTGACCAGTGAGGTCTCATGGTCTCTCTACAGGTGGGGTTACTCAAACTCAGGCGATTGAAGAGGGCTGAGGTGGGTACCACGAGTTCTGCTGGCCCCAGACCCTCCCCCCCCATGGCCACGACACTCCAGGGCATCCCAGTGTGCTCCAGTACAACCCAGTGCACCCCAGTGCAACCCCAGAGAACACCCCTGCACCCCAGTGTTTTCCCAGGGAGGACCCTTTCCCCAGGGCCCCCATTGCATTCCCATCCATCCCTTTACAACCCACTACAGCCCAGGATGCCCCAGTACACAGCCACGCACCCAGGTGGGCCCCTTCCCCAAGACACCCACTGCTTTCTCTGCACTGTCATACAAATTCATGTACCCCATTTCTCCCCGGTGGCACCTTCCCCAAGGACCCCGTTGCTTTCCCCTGCCTCCCAGTACACCCCAGTGCACCCAAGCGTGTCCCTAAACCTCCCTTTCTCCCCAGCTCCCTGTGGCTGGCCAGGTGGTGGAGCTTGTGCGCCAGAGACGTGTGGCTGCAGCTGTTAATGTCTAGGTGAGCAGCATCAGGGCATCTCCAGCCCCACAAAGGATCCTGTGCCCCAGGGGATCCCTGAGCCCTCTGGGGTGGGCAGAACTTGGGAATGGGAGAGGGGAACAGAGGGGACTGTCCATGATCCATGTCCCAGGGTGAGCTGGACAGAGCTGACGCCATGCCTTTCCTTGCACCTCTACAGTGGTGGGGCTCTGCAGACCCAGAGGGTCATCGTGCAGGCCAGGCAGGGGCTCTGCTGCCATACAGACCTCCAGGACCACCGTGAGGGCTGGGCAGGGTTCTGGGAGATTTTGGGGCATCCCGGGGTAAGGGGCTCTGGGTGCCATATGGACTTCAGGAGGGCCAAGTTCTGTCCTGGATATATTGAGGGCTCCAATTCCTGTCTCCTTCTCCGGGTCTCTGCAGAGAGAGACGGTGGGGACAAGGCCCCTCTCATGTCCCAGCAGTCACTGGAGGCCTCATTTTGGGCTCTGTCTTTCAGGACTGGAACTGGTGGTGACACTCTTGTCCTGTCCCCCTCCAGCGGCTTGAGGAGATGATCATCCCTGGATGACCCCACCTGATCCCCTGGGAGCCCTGGGCCATTTCCCTCTAATGATCAATAAACCCCTTCAGCAAAGCTACGCTCTGCATGTGTGTGTGTGTCTGTGTCCATGTCCCCAGTCCTCTGCCAGTGCCCAGACGCCTGCGTCCTCTCTGGCTGCACCACCACGATGAGCAGACTGGCTGAGGGAGCCCGGACACCTGGGGTGTCTCTGTAAAGGAGAGCCCCTTCCCACCCACCATGTGCCCCCAGATAAGGGCAGATTAGGGCAAACTGGAGTGTCCCCCCATGAGGCTGGGAAAGGCAAAGGGCAGACGGTGCCAGCCCTTGGGGCACCCGGTGTTTTGGAGGCACAGTGGGAAACAGGTTCTTACCGGGGCTGTAGTGAGCACCACCCCCGAAATAGCACCATTTGGTGTCGGGGCAGGAGAGGAGCCTGGACAGGCAGCTCAGACCCCTGGGTGCTCTGCTCCACTCTGAGAGGGGTGGAGGTTCCCTGCTCCATGGACTCAGCACTCCTGGGTTCACCGGAGATTTCAGAGCCCCATGCTGGGCCCATGTGCTTTCCGGGACCCCCAGCCTACACCCTTCTCTGGGGCACCCCCCCATCACAGGCCATGAAGGCATGTTGGCGCCACCAGACACTGCAGAGAATCACCCAGGGATGTGTGGCCCAGATCCATCACCATGGGAGTGGGAGAAGCTGGTTCCCTGGTGCTGAGCCTCTGTGGGTCTTCTCTGGTGCCTAGGAGTGAGGTTCGGCACCAGCTGCAGTTGGTATCTCCACAAAAAGGCACAGGCAGGGCTGCTCCCTCTAGCCCGGAGGCCTGCTCTGAGGAGCCCTGGTGATTTGGGGGGCTGGAAGTGGCCAACAGGGCCAGACCTTCTCAGGGGAGGAGGAGGGCTGGGGAAAGACAGGGGCACATGATGGAAATGCTGTCATTGAATTGTTATGGCCTCACCTTGGGAGAGAGGTCCGTGGCAGCTGGGCTAAAACTCAGCCCTTGTCTCTGTGCTGTGCTTCTCCTGCCTCTCCAAAGCCCTCACACTCCTAATGGCTGATTTCACAACCTCTCACGGAAAGCCCACACCAGTCTGCAAAGTTCATTGTTGTCCACAGGGAAGGGGAGGGGAGGGGAGGGGAGGGGAGGGGAGGGGAGGGGAGGGAAGGGAAGGGCAGGGAAGGGAAGGGAAGGGAAGGGAAGGGAAGGGAAGGGAAGGGAAGGGAAGGGAAGGGAAGGGAAGGGAAGGGAAGGGAAGGGAAGGGAAGGGAAGGGAAGGGAAGGGAAGGGAAGGGAAGGGAAGGGAAGGGAAGGGAAGGGAAGGGAAGGGAAGGGAAGGGAAGGGAAGGGAAGGGAAGGGAAGGGAAGGCGAGTGTGCTGTCAGGGCTGACATTCACTCGGTCTCTCCCTCCAGCCCCAGAGGCAGCTCTTCTCCCAGGGCTATGGTGTTCACAAGCTTTTCAGCTTTATGTACAGGGAGAAGGCAGATAGATTCCGCAGGGCCTGTTCAGGCCAGATGGTCTTGGAGCTGCTGCTGCTGGAGATTCAGAGCCGTCTGTGCTGGGACACTGGCCCTTGTGCCCAAGCCCATGGCATGTCCCCAGTGCTGCTGATCAGCCACACCTGGCTCAGGGATGGGACCTTGGCCTCAACATGCATCGACCCTCAGGGAAAAGTGTCTTGCTGTCAACACGCCGAGAGAGACAGGACAGTCTCTTGCATTTGAAGAGAGAGACAAACATTGGAGGAGTCCTTTCTTCTTCAGCCAACTGCATCCCATCTTGAAACGCTTTCCCAGGGGCCAGTCCTGCCCATGGGTGGGAGGGTGGCCAGGAAAACCCTGCTTCTCGGGTGCTGATGGGAGTGGGAGGATGGGCAATGCTGGGGAGGGGAGCCACCCTCCTGCCTGGCCGGCATCCACTGCAGAAACACCTTCTTTTGTCTCTTCCTCCTCCTTCCCAGATGGACCCTTTGCCATGCTGTCAGCCTGACCCTTCCTTCTTCTCAGTCTGCACTGAGCATCGTGCCCTGCATCTGCAACTGCAGCTGTGCTCCCCCTCCTGCCTCCCACCTCCCCCTGCTCCAGCACACATAGCCCCAGCTGTGCCCACGGTGCCTGCAGCTCAGGACAGGTTTCAGTCTTTTGTTTAGGCATGCAGAGAGGTGCTTAGTGTCAGGATCGAGCATCGGCACCAGTCCTCAGCCTGTCTCCTGCTCCTGTTGCACAAGAGCTGCTCTCCTGGGTCAGACAGAAGCACCACGGAGCTGGTGCCCTGTTACCAGCAGTGACATATAGCCAGTGCCAAGGGAAAGTGTTTAAGAAACAAGGAAGGTGGAGAAGGATTTTTACTTCCCCCGCTGTCTGTGTGGTGGGTAGACCTTGGCTGGCTGCCAGATGCCCACCCAGCTGCTTTCTCACTCTCCCTCCTTGACAAGACAGGGGGAGAAAATCAGATTAAACAGCTCATGGGTCGAGATAAGGACAGGGGGATGCTCACCAACTACCACCGTGGGCAAAACAGACTCAACTAGGGGAAGACTAATTGCCAGTTAAAAATACAGTAGGATAAGTGAGAAACAAAAACAAAACTAAAACTACCTTTGCCCCACCACCCCTTCTTCCCAGGCTCAACTTCACTCCTGACTCTTTTAACTTCTCCCCCCAAGTAGTGCAGGGGGATGAGGAATGGGGGTTGTGGTCAGTCCATAACACTTTGTCTCTGCCGCTCTTTCCTCCTCATGCTCTTCTCCTGCTCCAGCATGGGGTCCCACCCATGGGATACAGTCCTTCACAAAGTACTCCAGCACGGGTCCTTTCCACAGGATACAGTCCTTCACGAATGGACTGCTACAGTATAGGTTCCCCACAGGGTACAGTCCACGAACTGCTCTAGTGTAGGTCCCCCATGGGCCACAGTTTCTGCCAGAAAACATGTTCCTGCATGGGCTCCTCTCCATGGGCCACAGGTCCTGCCAGAAAACCTGCTCCAGCAAGGGCTCTCCACTGGCTGCAGCTTCCTTCAGGGCTCATCCACTTGCTCCGGCATGGGGTCCTCCATGGGCTGCAGGTGGAGATCTGCTCCACCATGGACCTCCATGGGGGACAACCTGCCTCACCATGGTCTTCACCATGGGCCGCAGGGGAATCTCTGCTCCGGTGCCTGAAGCATCTCCTTCCCCTCCTTCTTCACTGACCTTGGTGTTTGCAGGGCTGTTTCTCTCCCATTTTCTCACTCCTGTCTCCCAGCTCTTGTTGTGCAGTGGTTTTTTACCCTTTCTTAAATATGTATCACGAAGGCATCACCAGCTTCGCTGATGGATTCAGCTTTGGCCAGCAATGGGTCTGTCTTGGAGCTGGCTGGAACTGGCTCTGCCCAACACAGGGGCAGCCCCTGGTCTCTTCTCACAGAAGCCACCCCTGCAGCCCCATCCCCTCTCCAAACCTTGCCATGTAAACCCGACGCAGTCATCCTTTCCCTGTTTTGCAAAAGCTGGCAGTTACAGGACTTGTGGCCTAGAAGTGTCTGTACCATTGCACTAAGGAGCTGGTGAACCTGTCTATTTGTTTAACTCTCTTTGGACCCATTTGCATGTTTGTCACCACCAAACTCTCAGAGGAGTGGCAGGGTTGTGTGAAGGAGGACTTAAGGACATGTGCCGGCATCAAGCCTTGTGGGACTTTGCTGATAATCTCCCTCCAGGATGAACAGCGTTCATTATCTCTTGGCTGTGGTTTCATCTCTCCAGGCATGCACTGAATTACCGCTGACTTTTATGTTGGGAATATTTCCCTCACCCCACTGCATTTCATGTCTTCAGTGGGGTCGACTGCAGGGGAATATTTCACAGGGGGCTGGGGGGGGACCCGAGAGTCCCCAGGACCAGTAGCATGTGAGCGGGGCTGATGGGCATCATCCTGTAGCTTGTCCCTGGGCTGTGGGCTCGGGGCAGGAGCTGTCATAGAATCATAGAATCATAGACTCATTAAGGTTGGAAAAGACCTCTAAGATCATCGAGTCCAACCGTCAACCCAACACCGCCATGCCCACCGTTGTTGAATCTCATACAGTTGGCCTCGGCCCATCGATCCAGCCTGTCCAGGTCCCTCTGCAGAGCCTTCCTACCCTCAAGCAGATCAACACTCCCACCCAACTTGGTGTCGTCTGCAAACTTACTAAGGATGCACTCAATCCCCTCATTCAGATCATTGATAAAGATATTAAACAAGACCGGCCCCAGTACTGAGCCCTGGGGAACACCGCTCGTGACCGGCCACCAACTGGATTGAACTCCATTCACCACAACTCTCTGGGCCCAGCCGTCCAGCCAGTTTTTGACCCAGCGCAGAGTCCACCTGTCTAAGCCGTGAGCCGCCAGCTTCTCGAGGAGAATGCTGTGGGAGACGGTGTCAAAGGCCTTACTGAAGTCCAGGTAGACCACATCCACAGCCTTTGCCTCGTCCACTAGGCAGGTCACCTGGTCATAGAAGGAGATCAGGTTGGTCAAGCAGGACCTGCCTCTCATGAATCCGTGCTGGCTAGGCCTGATCCCCTGGTTGTCCTGCACATGCCTTGTAAGCGCCCTCAAGATGAACTGCTCCATAATCTTCCCCGGCACCGAGGTCAGGCTGACAGGCCTGTAGTTCCCCGGATACTCCTTCCGGCCCTTCTTGTAGATGGGCATCACATTGGCAAGCCTCCAGTCGTCCGGGACCTCCCCCGTTAACCAGGACTGCTGATAAATGATGGAGAGTGGCTTGGCGAGCACCTCCGCCAGCTCCCTCAGCACTCTCGGGTGGATCCCATCCGGCCCCATAGACTTGTGAGCATCCAGGTGGCCTAGCAGGTCATTGACTGCTTCCTCTTGGATTATGGGGGGTTCATCCTGCTCGCCGTCCCTGTCTTCCAGCTCGGGGGGCCGAGTACCCTGAGGATATCCGGTCTGCCTGTTAAAGACTGAGGCAAAGAAGGCATTGAGTACCTCAGCCTTTTCCTCATCCTCGGTGACAATGTTCTCCCCTGCATCCAATATAGGATGGAGATTCTCCTTGGCTCTCTTCTTGTCATTAATATATTTGTAAAAACATTTTTTGTGTCTTTAACGACAGCAGCCAGATTGCATTCTAGCTGGGCTTTTGCCTTTCTCATTTCTTCTCTGCATGACCGAATGAGATCCCTGTACTCTTCTTGAGTTGCCTGCCCCTTCTTCCACAAGTGGTAAACTCTCCTTTTTTTCCTGAGTCCCAGCAAGAGCTCCCCGTTCAGCCAGGCCAGTTGTCTTCCCCACCCGTTCTTACGGCGTACAGGGACAGCCTGCTCCTGCGCCTTTAAGACTTCCTTCTTGAAGATCGTCCAGCCTTCCTGGACCCCTTTGCCCTTCAGGACTGTCTCCCAAGGGACTCTCTCAACCAGTGTCCTGAACAGGCCAAAGTCCGCTCTCTGGAAGTCCATGGTTGCAGTTTTGCTGGCCCCCCTCCCTACTCCACCAAGAATTGAGAATTCTACCATTTCATGGTCACTAAGCCCAAGACAGCCTCCAACCACCACATCTCCCACCAGTCCTCTGTTTATAAACAGACGAGCCTGAGCCTTCTCTTTTCCAGGCTAAACAGTCCCAGTTCTCTCAGCCTTTCCTCCTATGACAGATGCTCCAGTCCCTGCATCATCTTTGTGGTCCTTCATTTGGATTTTCTTCCAGTATGGCAATGTCTCCCTTGTACTGGGGAGCCCAGAACTCCATGTGCTGAGTAGAGGGGAAGGATCGCCTCCCTCCACCTGCTGGCAACACTTCTCCTAATGCAGCCCAGGATATCCCCAGCCTTTATTGCAGCAAGGACACACTGCTGGCTCATAGTCAACCTGGTGTCCACCAGGACCCCCAGATCCTTTTCTGCCAAGCTGCTTTCCAGCAGGTCAGCCCTCAGCCCTCTACTGGTGTATGGAGTTACTCATCCCAATATGCAAGGCTTTGCACTTCCCCTTGTTGAACTCCATGAGGTTCCTGTCAGGCTGTCATTTCTCCAGCCTGTCCAGGTCCCTCTGAATGGCTGCATGCCCACCTGGTCTGTCAATCACTCCTCTACTTCTGTATCATCTGCAAACTTGCTGAGGGTGCACTCGGTCCCAGTGTGTAATGAAGATGTTCAACAATATTAGTCCCAGTGTCGACCCCTGGGGTACACCACCTCCAGCTGGACTCAGTGCCACAATCCTTGAGTCAAGCCCTTCAGCCAGTTTCAAATCCATCTCACTGTCTGCTTTTCTAGCCAACAGTCATCAGTTTGTCTAAGTGCAGAAGACAGTGTCAACATCCCTTCTGAAGCTGAGCTAAATGACTTCCAATGCCCTCTCCTCATCCACCAAGATACTCATTTTACCAAAGACAGCTATCAGTTGGTCAGACATGATTTGCCCTTTGCAAATCCATGCAGAGTACTCCTAGTCACCTTCCTGTCCCTCCTGTATTCAGAAGTGGTTCCTGGGATTATTTGCTCCATCACCTTTCCTTGGATGGAGGTGAGTGACCAGCCTGTAGCTCCCTGGATCCTCTTTCTTGCCTCTCTTGGAGATAGGGACAACATTTGCATTCTTCCAGATCTCAGGAACTTGCCCTGATCGTCATGACCTTTCAGAGATTACCAAGAGTGGCCTTGCAGTGACACCAGTCAGCTCCCTCAGCCCTTGTGGGTGCATCCCATCAGGTCCATGGACTTACCTATGTCCCGTTTGTTTAAACACTCCCCAACCTGATTCTCTGCACCAAGGATAAGCCCGCCTCGCCCTGGACTCTCCCATTGGTCTCAGGAATCTTACCCATGAAGACCGAGGTGAAGAAGGCATTCAGTACTTCAGCCTCCTGCATGTCCTTTGTGAACAGGTCCCTACTCCCATTCAGCAGCAGGCCCACATCTTCTGTATTGTTCATTCTGCTGCAGATCATAGAATCATAGAATTATAGAATCATTTAGGTTGGAAAAAACCTTTAAGATCATCAAGTCCAACCGTAAACCTAACACTGCCAAGTCCACCACTAAACCATGTCCCTAAGCACCACGTCTGCACGTCTTTTAAATACCTCCAGGGATGGGGACTCAACCACTTCCCTGGGCAGCCTGTTCCAATGCTTGACAACCCTTTCAGTGAAGAAATTTTTCCCTATATCCAAACTAAACCTCCCCTGGTGCAACTTGAGGCCGTTTCCTCGTCCTATCGCTTGTTACTTGGGAAAAGAGACCAACACCCACCTCGCTACAACCTCCTTTCAGGGAGTTGTAGAGAGCGATGAGGTCTCCCCTCAGCCTCCTTTTCTGCAGGCTAAACAACCCCAGTTCCCTCAACTGCTCCTCATAAGACTTGTGCTCTAGACCCTTCACCAGCTTCATTGCCCTTCTTTGGACATGCTCCAGCACCTCAATGTCTTTCTTGTAATGAGAGGCCCAAAACTGAACACAGTATTCGAGGCGCGGCCTCACCAGGGCCGAGTACAGGGGCACTATCACTTCTCTAGTTCTGCTGGCCACATAATTTCTGATACAAGCCATGATGCTATTGGCCTTCTTGGCCACCTGGGCACATTGCCGACTCATATTCAGCCGGCTGTCAACCAACACCCCAAGGTCCTTTTCCGACAGGCAGCTTTCCAGCCACTCTTCCCCAAGCCTGTAGCATTGCATAGAGTTGTTGTGACCCAAGTGCAGGACCCGGCACTGAGCCTTGTTGAACCTCATACAATTGGCCTTGGCCCATCAATAGAAGCCTTTCTTGTTACCCTTCACATCCCTTGCCAGATTCAGCTCCAGTTGGGCTTTGGCTTTTGATCCCTGCAGACTCGGATAGTATCTCTGTATTCTTCCCAAGCCACTTTCCCGTGCTTCCACCTCCTGTATGCATCCTTTTCACGTTTGAGTTTTATCAGGTCTCCTTGTTCATCCATTTAAGCCTCCTGCCACCTTCGTGTTTCTTCCTGCTTATCAGGATTGGCAGTTGCTGAGCTTGGAAGAGGTAAAGAAAAGTTTTTTCTTACGTTTGCAAAGTCCCAAAGTGCAAAGTCCAGCACCTGGGGAGGTATATCCCCATGCAACAGTACATGCTGGTGGCAGGCCGTTCAGAAAGCAGCATTTGAAGCCTCCTGTGAGGCTGCAGGCTGGGATGGGGGAAGTCAGGATTGTGTCTCAGCTGGGGACTGGTCCTGGCACAGGGCTGCACTGCAGAGTGCTGCCCCTCCAGTGTCTCTGTGACCATGGGTGGGTCAACAGAGAGGAGCAAATCCTTCCTCCTGTGCTGCCTCTGCCATCCAGTGCAACACTCCTGTGTGTGTCACATCTGTCCTCGACTGCAGCAGCAGGAGCAGGGAAGAAGCCAGGCAAGTGCCCTCCCTTGGGTGAGGTGCCCCGGGTTCCAATGGCAGGTGGTGGCGGGGACACGGGATGAAAAAGAGTGGCTCCTGGGCTTGGAGTGCCCGCAAACCCTCACCCAGGCACAGGGCCTCCCCCTCACCCCTCTGCCCGCCAGCATCCCTGGGGTGGGGTGAAGGATGGCTTCCCCTCTCCTGGGGGCTGGGGGTGTGGGCTGGCTGAGGGACCCTCCCCTTCCCACAGCACCGGGACTGTTTCCATGCCCGTGTTGTACCCCAGAACACCTCCACCCAAGGGTTCTGCAGCACAGCAGGCAAGCACACTCGTCTGATAACCAAAAGCTTGGTGGTTCAGCCCGCCGGCAGGGGGCTGGGCTCTGGGCAGCGCGGCCAGGGGGATTTGTGCTGGCTGATGGTCTGGATTTGTCCCAGCTGAGCACCTGCCTGGCAGAGGGGCTGAGGGAACCAAAGCTGGACCACACTGACCGTGATCTCCTGGAGTGCGACAGTGGTTGAGGGGGTAGACTGCTCATCTCTTCTGCTCTGCGCATGTGGGCACCAGCACCATCCTCACCAATGACTCTCCTCTTTCTGCCTCAAAAACAACTGAGAGGGAGTATTTTGGAGCAGTCTTCCATGCACTGTTTCTGCAGATAAGCATCTTCAAGCCCATTCTCAAAGCTGGCAAGCCAATAATCGTGCTTGGATGGACATGCCTGTCCTCTCCTTCCTCCTCGCACTTGCACTCGGTGACAGCAAAAGCCAAACTTCTCCAGTGGTGCCTCCCTGGGGGGTCAGCCACGGGACGGCAGGTCTGCTGGAGGCTGGGACGTGCATGTGGCTGTGGGACTTGGACCAGTCTGTGCACGTGCCTTGGCCTGATGGTTTCACTGCAGAGGGAGAGAGGGATGTCCCGGGTCACCGTCCTGGTCAAGCTCCTGGTGGGAGAGCCATGTTCACCTGCAGGAGGATCCAGAGGAGGACCTGAGGAGCTGCTTGCAGCTGCATGAACAGAACGTTTTCCCACTGTGCAGGGACAGGGGGCTGCAAGGGGCTGTGGCTGGGATGTACAGTGCAGGCTGGTGGGTGGTTAGGTTATGGGTTTGAGGATGGTTGAAGTGCTTGTGCTGTGAGCCCTCAGTCCAGTGCGGAGGGGACGGAGAACACAGAAGTAAAATCTGGGTGTGATGTGAAGGAACGGCAAAGGAAGGTAAATTTGGAAAGGAAAAAATGACTGCCAGTCTCTGAGTTGGGGCTGTTCTGAAGTCACGATGTCATAGCCCGTAGCTGTTCCCGCTAGACCCCGGGGAGTCACTGCTGACACCTCTATGCCACCTTGGCCCTTTCAGTGGGAAGGAGCTGACGCAGAGGGCTGCTGGCTGCAGGTCTGTCCACGCTGTTTCACTCCTTGCTGATACCCAGAGAAAAGCATGTATGTATTTGTTGTGGTTTAACCTCAGCCGGCAATTAAGCACCATGCAGCTGCTCGCTCACTCCCCCCCCAAGTGGGATGGGGGAGAGAACTGGAAGGGTAAAAGTGAGAAAACTCGTGGGTTGAGATAAAGGCAGTTTAATAGGTAAAGCAAAAGCCGTGCACACAAGCAAAGCAAAACAAGGAATTCATTCACTACTTCCCATCAGCAGGCAGGTGTTCAGCCATCTCCAGGATAGCAGGGCTCCATCACGCGTAACGTATTTGGGAAGACAAACGCCATCACTCCAAACGTCCCCCCCTTCCTTCTTCTTCCTCCAGCTTCCTCCAGGAAGGGCTCCGGAGCGGAGGATCGTGCCGGGGGACCCTTCCTGAAGCAGCAAAACCCGCGAAAAGCAAAAGCAAAAGCGCAGGGAGCGAGAGGGTGCCCCAGCCCCCCCATTCCCTGAGCCGGAGGACGGAGTTCCTGACGAGCGGCAGCTCTGACTCAGTGTGGGTGGGGACAAGAGGGGCGGCAGCAGTTTAAAACCCAGTGTACCCGCCATTTCAGCGAAGCCACCGAGGTGAAGGGCTCCGGAGTGGAGGATTGCGCTGGGGGACCCTTCCTGAAGCGGCATAACCGCGGCAAAACCCGCGAAAAGCAAAAGCGCAGGGAGTGAGAGGGTGCCCCAGCCCCGCCCCCCCCTCCCCTGAGCCGGAGGAGGGAGTTCCTGACCAGCGGCAGCTCTGACTCAGCGTGGGCGGGGACAAGAGGGGCGGCAGCCAAACCCCCTCACTTAGAAGAGCAGCCCCCAGGGAGCGTGAGCGACCCGGAGTGTGGTGAACAGGGCGGGCAAACAGGACATGGCACGTCAGAAGGGCGTGGCGCGGCAGTTTGCGCGGCAGTTCGCACAGGCAGGGCGTGCAGGGAAGGCGAGCGGGCAAGGTGCAGCCCCCCTCCTGGCTCTAGAGGCCAACGCAATTGATAATCGTCGGCTTCCCAGAAGAAGACCAGCTATGGTTTCCACTCGGCCGAAAGCCGTCGCCAGAAGGAATGTGGCAACCCAGACGGAGCCCACACGCAAGCTGTCCAGATCTCTGGCTGCAGGGAGTGCCTGAGCCTGTCAGCTGTACCAGAGGGCAGCAGAGACACCACCTGTGTGCGGTGTGACCAGGTGGATGATCTGCTCGGCCTGGTGGCAGAGCTGAAGGAGGAAGTGGAAAGGTTGAGGAGTATCCAGGAGTGTAAGAGGGAGATAGATTGGTGGAGTCACACCCTACCGTCCCTGAGGCAAAGGCAGCAGATGGAGGCTCCGCGAGAAGCAGAGGATCCCCTGCCTTCTTGCCACCAGGTAGAAAGAGGGGACCTAAGCGACGGGGGGGAATGGAAACAGGTCCCTGCTCGGGGTGCCAGGCGAACCCCCGCCCGGCCTCCCTCACCTTCCCGGTTGCCTTTACACAACAGATATGGGGCCCTGGAACTTGAGGGCCAGGCAAACGAGGATGTAGACGAAGGTCCATCCAGGGGGTCGCCTAGGGTGAGGCAGTCAGCCCCACGCATTATGACTGCCGCTGCTAAGAAAAAAAGGAGGGTAATTGTCATAGGCGATTCCCTTCTGAGGGGAACAGAGGGCCCGATATGCTGACCGGACCCGTCCCACAGGGAAGTCTGCTGCCTCCCTGGGGCCCGGGTCAGAGACATTACTAGGAAGCTCCCTGGTTTGGTACGGTCTTCCGATTACTACCCGCTGCTGGTTATACAGGCTGGCAGCGATGAAGTTGCAGAGAGAAGTCCTGCAGTGATCAAAAGGGACTTCAGGGCACTGGGGCGACTGGTTGAAGGATCGGGAGCACAGGTAGTGTTTTCCTCTATCCCTACACTGGCAGGGAAGGATACTGAAAGGAACAGGAAAACACACCTGATCAACACGTGGCTCAGGGGCTGGTGCCATCGGCGGAATTTTGGCTTTTTTGATCACGGGGAGGTTTACACGGCACCGGGCCTGCTGGCGGCAGATGGAGTCCAGCTGTCTCACAGGGGGAAAAGGATCATGGCTCATGAATTGGCAGGGCTCATTGAGAGGGCTTTAAACTAGGTTCGAAGGGGGAAGGGGATAAAACCAGGCTCACTAGAGATGAGCCTAGGGGTGGCGTGCTGATGCCGGGGGCAAAATCGATAGCCCAGCTCAAGTGCATCTACACCAATGCACGCAGCGTGGGTGGCAAACAGGAGGAGCTGGAAGCCATTGTGCAGTGTGAGAGATATGACTTAGTCGCCATCACAGAAACATGGTGGGGTGACTCTCATGACTGGAGTGCTGCAATGGATGGCTATAGACTCTTCAGAAGGGACAGGCGAGGAAGGAGAGGTGGTGGGGTGGCCCTGTATGTTAGGGAGTGTTTCGATAGTCTAGAGCTCAACGATTGTGATGATGATACGGTCGAGTGTTTATGGGTAAGGATGAGGGGGAAGGCCAACAAGGCAGATATCCTGCTGGGAGTCTGTTATACACCACCCAACCAGGATGAAGGGGCGAATGAAGCGTTCTACAAGCGGCTGGCAGAAGTCTCACAATCGCTAGCCCTTGTTCTTGTGGGGGACTTCAACTTCCCGGACGTCTGCTGGAAATACAACACGGCAGAGAGGAAGCAGTCTAGGAGGTTCCTGGAGTGTGTGGAAGACAACTTCCTGACGCAGCTGGTAAGTGGGCCTACCAGGGGAGGTGCCTCGCTCGACCTGCTGTTTACAAACAGAGAAGGACTGGTGGGAGATGTGGTGGTCGGAGGCCGTCTTGGGCTTAGTGACCATGAAATGGTAGAATTCTCAATTCTTGGTGGAGTAGGGAGGGGGGCCAGCAAAACTGCAACCATGGACTTCCAGAGAGCGGACTTTGGCCTGTTCAGGACACTGGTTGAGAGAGTCCCTTGGGAGACAGTCCTGAAGGGCAAAGGGGTCCAGGAAGGCTGGACGATCTTCAAGAAGGAAGTCTTAAAGGCGCAGGAGCAGGCTGTCCCTGTACGCCGTAAGAAGAATGGGCGGGGAAGACGACCGGCCTGGCTGAACGGGGAGCTCTTGCTGGGACTCAGGAAAAAAAGGAGAGTTTACCACTTGTGGAAGAAGGGGCAGGCAACTCAAGAAGAGTACAGGGATCTCATTCGGTCATGCAGAGAAGAAATGAGAAAGGCAAAAGCCCAGCTAGAATGCAATCTGGCTGCTGTTGTTAAAGACAACAAAAAAAGTTTTTACAAATATATTAATGACAAGAAGAGAGCCAAGGAGAATCTCCATCCCTTATTGGATGCGGGGGAGAACATTGTCACCGAGGATGAGGAAAAGGCTGAGGTACTCAATGCCTTCTTTGCCTCAGTCTTTAACAGGCAGACCGGTTATCCTCAGGGTACTCGGCCCCCTGAGCTGGAAGACAGGGACGGCGAGCAGGATGAACCCCCCATAATCCAAGAGGAAGCAGTCAATGACCTGCTAGGCCACCTGGATGCTCACAAGTCTATGGGGCTGGATGGGATCCACCCGAGAGTGCTGAGGGAGCTGGCGGAGGTGCTCGCCAAGCCGCTCTCCATCATTTATCAGCAGTCCTGGTTAACAGGGGAGGTCCCGGACGACTGGAGGCTTGCCAATGTGATGCCCATCTACAAGAAGGGCCGGAAGGAGTATCCGGGGAACTACAGGCCTGTCAGCCTGACCTCGGTGCTGGGGAAGATTATGGAGCAGTTCATCTTGAGGGCGCTCACAAGGCATGAGCGGGACAACCAGGGGATCAGGCCTAGCCAGCACGGATTCATGAGAGGCAGGTCCTGCTTGACCAACCTGATCTCCTTCTATGACCAGGTGACCTGCCTAGTGGACGAGGCAAAGGCTGTGGATGTGATCTACCTGGACTTCAGTAAGGCCTTTGACACCATCTCCCACAGCATTCTCCTAGAGAAGCTGGCAGCTCATGGCTTAGACAGGTGGACTCTGCGCTGGGTCAAAAAATGGCTGGACGGCTGGGCCCAGAGAGTTGTGGTGAATGGAGTTCAATCCAGTTGGCGGCCGGTCACGAGTGGTGTTCCCCAGGGCTCAGTACTGGGGCCGGTCTTGTTTAATATCTTTATCGATGATCTGGATGAGGGGATTGAGTGCACCCTCAGTAAGTTTGCAGATGACACCAAGTTGGGCGGGAGCGTTGATCTGCTTGAGGGTAGGAAGGCTCTGCAGAGGGACCTGGACAGGCTGGATCGATGGGCCGAGGCCAATTGTATGAGGTTCAACAAGGCCAAGTGCCGGGTCCTGCACTTCGGCCACAACAACCCCATGCAGCGCTACAGGCTTGGGGAAGAGTGGCTGGAAAGCTGCCTGTCGGAAAAGGACCTGGGGGTGTTGGTCGACAGCCGGCTGAACATGAGCCGGCAGTGTGCCCAGGCGGCCAAGAAGGCCAATGGCATCCTGGCCTGTATCAGAAACAGTGTGGCCAGCAGGAGTAGGGAAGTGATCGTCCCCCTGTACTCGGCACTGGTGAGGCCACACCTCGAATACTGTGTTCAGTTTTGGGCCCCTCACTACAAGAAGGACATTGAGGTGCTGGAGCGTGTCCAGAGAAGGGCAACGAGGCTGGTGAGGGGTCTGGAGAACAAGTCTTATGAGGAGCGGCTGAGGGAACTGGGGTTGTTTAGCCTGCAGAAAAGGAGGCTGAGGGGAGACCTCATCGCTCTCTACAACCACCTGAAAGGAGGTTGTAGTGAGGTGGGTGTCAGTCTCTTCTCCCAAGTAACTAGCGATAGGACGAGAGGAAATGGCCTCAAGTTGCGCCAGGGGAGGTTTAGATTGGATGTAAGGAAGAATTTCTTTACTGAAAGAGTGGTGAAACATTGGAACAGGCTGCCCAGGGAAGTGTTTGAGTCCCTATCCCTGGAGGTATTTAAAAGACATGTAGATGAGGCACTTAGGGACATGGTTTAGTGGACATGGTGGTGTTGGGTTGCTGGTTGGACTCGATGATCTTAGAGGTCTTTTCCAACCTCAATGATTCTATGATTCTATGATTCTATATGCTGAGCATGACATCATATGGTATGGAATATCCCTTTGGCCAGTTTGGGTCAGCTGTCCTGGCTGTGCCCCCTCCCAGCTTCTTGTGTACCTCCAAGCCGCCTCAGTCGGTAGAGCATGGGAAACTAAGAAGTCCTTGACTAGTGTAAGCATTACCTAGCAACAACTAAAACATCAGTGTGCTATCAACATTGTTCTCATCCTAAATTCAAAACACAGCACTGTACCAGCTACTAGGAAGGAAATTAACTCTATCCCTGCCGAAACCAGGACAGTATTTCATCCAACATTGCAGTGGGGAGCAAAGGGGTCAAGAAACTCTGCTCAGGAAAGCAGGTGACTAAGCAAGGCTGGTGGTGTGGAGGAGATGATCCTCCCCTGAGGGAGCTGGGTCCAGGCACCCAGGCAGAGTTAAAGGAGTTGTGCAAGCGGGACAGCAGAGTGGGATGTCAAGGGATGTCAGGAGCTGCCACTGCCTCCAGCAAATCCGGCCCAGGAACTCCCTGGGGACCCGGGCTCTCTCCCCAGGATGAGGGACAGAGCTGCTGCTTTCCCCTTTGCAGGTTCAACCAGCAGCAAAGCTGAGCACGTGTCCCAGAGACACACACACAGACACACGCACAGGACACATACACAGATGGTCACACAGCCTGCCACAGCCAAGACACTGCCACCAGCAGCACCCACGCGTAGGATCCCCATCACACACCAGCACCCACAGCCATGTCCCCTCCTCCTCCAGGGCTGGCACAGAGAGACAGTCACTCGTGCAAGCACACACACACGCTTGGGGTTCATAAGCACAAACACGCTCATGGGTCCCCTAAGCACCATCATGGCCTCTCTGCTGCCCAGGACCCCTGCCCAGACCCCGGCTCTCTGACCTACCCCACGGGTCCC
Organism: Aptenodytes patagonicus; assembly: GCF_965638725.1. Taxonomy (NCBI): domain Eukaryota; kingdom Metazoa; phylum Chordata; class Aves; order Sphenisciformes; family Spheniscidae; genus Aptenodytes; species Aptenodytes patagonicus. The sequence continues at coordinate 352,526 of NW_027472036.1, read as the reverse complement.
CGACTTGCTGGCTGGTCCAGCTCGGTGCTTGCTGCAAACACGCAGCACTTGCACACCCATCCCACGGGCACCCCACACTGGCGGGTCCCCCAGGTACCAGCACAGACCCCTGCCCACCTGATACCCCAGCCCGGACCTGAAGGCCCCCTGCTCCCAGCTGGTCCAGCCTGGTTTGCTGGTGAATACCCACGCACACCCCACGCACACCTGGGTTGGGGGGATACAGACCCTCACCCCCTCAGCAGCCAGCACCAGGCACATGGGCTGTGGCCCGCGGTCCCACTCCAGCCGCCAGCGTGGAGCCCCTCACTCACCTCACTCATGCCAGTCCCCCCCAGTAGCTGGTTTTGGGGACACAGACTGTTCTGCCGTAGTGGCTGCAGATTAAAGACTCCCACTTGCTCCAGTAGCTGCATTGGGACCCCACTCACTCCAGTAGCTGACACTACAGCCCAGGGGCACCCACACCCTGGTCTGACCCCAGTACCTGGCACCAGTTTTCACTCTCTGACACAGATCTCACCAGTAGCTGGCACTTAGTCCTTGCAGAACACATGCACATGGGATAGAAAGTGAGATTACACAGAGAGACAGTTACAACAACATTTTAAGAGACAGGTGAAAAAAGATGTAATAAGAAGATATAAGAAAGGACAGACTGTGGTGATCAGGGGCAGGGCTCGCCCAAGGAGGGGACTGACTGCCCCGTTTCGTGCAGAGCTGGTCCCTTTTGCAGCCCTTTCTGTCTCTCCCTCCTTTGCTCCCCCCCTCTTTCCCCAGCTCCCTTCCCCCTCCACTCCTTCACCAGTTTGCACAATCCCACCGACCCCCTCCTACATCCCCAACGCTCCAGTTTGCATCCTGATCAGCATACTTCAATATGATGACTAGAAGTGATTTAGTGCTAAAATGTCCTGGATGTTTCCTTTACACATAGTGCTCTTACCACACTTTATTTCTTTTAACAATTAACTCGTTTATATTTCACACAAGTTAAAGCCACGGTTGTCTAAGTAAGTACTTGTTCCTCAAAGTAGCTAGTCCTGAAAAACCCTAAACCAAATTTCATCATACTTTGAAATAAGTTAGGACAGGTGACCTTTATTCTAAGGCATGATGCAGAAACTATCTTGAGCTTTGCACTGACCTTCTTTGTCTTCAGAAAGACATACAAGCCAAAATTATTACCAGATGCAACTGAATCGTTTTTCTTTGTTCTCAAGCTCTGTATATCTGTCCCTTCTTTTTCTTTATAGTTCATGTTAGATAGTTATAGAAATGTAACTCAGTACCTTTTTATGACATTAAAAAAAAATATTTGATGTGTTTACATACAGTAGTCAAATTAAAAGCCTCCAAGACTTTGAGCAGATATGGCTTTATAATTAAAAAAAAGATTGAAAATTTGAAATTAAGTAATGTTTGTGATACCCAGGAATCAAACAAACTAAAAATGTACCTGAAAATATTTTAATTGAATTTCAAAATGTTCTTTCACAGCAGTAGCTTCAGTAACTTTCACTACATCAATCCCTGCATAACATTGAAGCTGCCTTCCATTTCTAAAATAATGGTTCATTAGCAAATGCTAGAATACAGTTTGTTCCTAATAATTAAAAAAACCCCAAACAGTAAAACATTTATAACTACTACTAAAAAAATAACACTTCAGCCTAGATTAGAATTGCTAACTTTAAGGAATGAAATATATTTTCTGATGTAATATTCTTATTGTGTTTACTTGCTAATTTATACATTTCAGCAACAAGCATCAGGAATTCTGGTGGTTAGTATAAAAGAGAGGATTCTAGTCTAACAATGCAAGGGACTGCACAGTTTATAATTTACACTGCAGTAAAAGTAAAAAGAGGAATAATAAGTAAGGAGTATTAGAGTTATTACAAAAGAGTTTGAGAAGATAAAAAGGAAAAAGAGATGCCATGTTTCCTTCTTCTGTAAGAAGGGCTAAAAATGCTAGATGCACCTAACAAACTTCAATTGTCATTTCTTAGGTAAACAACTTTGAAACTCAAGGTTCAAGTGGTTTAGGCTTTGACAGACAACCTTGCTATTGTTCATGTCACTCTTCTCCTGAATACTTAGCAGTGTTGGGGATTTTTTATTTCACTTCTTGAGGTGAATTAAACACGTGTTTGTGCTTAAATATATATATAAAAAAATAAAATAATGAGCAATGCATGGGGCGGAGTCCTACCGCCATAAGCGGTTCTACAAGGAGTCTGCACAGATGGGGCAGTAGCTGTTTCCTTATACGGACTGGGACCAGCGCCCACCCTGTGAGCATCAGCATGGGGCATCTCAGCCCGGCCTGGGGTCCATCCCCAGCCCAGCTCTGCTGTCCAGAGGTGGCCCCTGAGCTCGCTCACATTCCAGATGGCTGCAAGACCAGGCTGCTTCTTATCTCATCGCCAAGGGAAACTTCACCCTGGCATTCCTGCTTCCAGCCAGTCTAATGCCTTCTGCAGCTGGACCTTCTCACCCTCCATACCAGGTCATTCCTCGGTTGTAAATTACAGGAGCTTGTTACTTACTGAAGGGTTATGGATCCTAAGCTTGAAGGCACCTAGAAATAATGTCTCAATTCTGATCCCTGTTGTATCTAAATCCCTTCCAGCAACTAGTAAAGATCCTTAGTGTATGGCATCCTTACAGGGGTTCGTTCAGGCACCTGACTCAGTCAGCTGCAGTTGTTTGTTACCCAGGAGAGTGTATATTACCTGTGCCATTACCTTTCCATATGGACACTGAACCCACCTACCTGCCTCTAGGATTGTGTTGTGCGTGTGATCCTAGTTAGTGTACTCACAGTAAAAGCCAATTTGCTCATCAAAAAAACCCAAAACTGTTAAAACCTTTATTAGCAAAATGGGATTAATATGTTTCTCTATATCACAGGGCTGTTGTGATGATAAATCAAGTGAGGAATACTGAGATACGAGGTATGCAGAAACCATACAAATAAGAGATAACTAATACATGAGTAGAAATTGGGCTGCTCAGGAATTTCACACCGTAGTCAGAAATATGACCTATGGAGCAGAACCCTATATAAAGTGGCGCACAGAACGCAGGCTTGAGAGCTAATATTTAAAAGCCCCAAAGCCACACAGTCCCACGTACTTCAGACTCGATTTAAAACTGGAAGAACATGCAAAAATCTTCATGAAATATTTGAATAACAAAGTTACAAATTACCTTTTACTCAACTACCCTTAAAGTACAGGGAGAAAAAATCCACTGATATTGGAGTGAAAAATCAGCAGTCACTACAGTCAGTAAACACCTGGAGTCATGCCAGTACAAAGCCTATGCGAGACTACAATTGTTACCATAAATCGGCAGATGATGAACTCTCTAAGACTCAATTTGGAGTTTTAGAAAGCAGGCATTCTTTATTACAGCCGGGTGCAAGGTGGAATTCCACAAATCAAGCACACCTATGGCTAGATCACCGTTACATTTATACACAAAAATTATAAGGTAGTACACTCCCAGTTACAATGATTGGTTAGTGATTTACATATAATTATAATATCGGTTATGTCATTCTCTTCTGTTACTATGCTTGCGCAGGGGAAGGGTCTTCACCTGGGCAAGGGTCTTCTTGACCTGTGGGTGTGTTTTTTAGTATTATAATGAAGGCAGTTCACTTCAGGACACCTTAAAAGTAGGTTTTGTTGCCAAGTTGGCCAGCTAGATATCTACCTTGCCAGGTTGTCAAATAACTCATCCCATATACAGTAGAACCTAGGGGCTCTGGAGAGTCCAGAGAATAGGGAACAGGGACTTCAAGCAACACAGCCTCAAATAATAAGCAACACAGCAACCTATACATAATGCTACCATAGAGGCTAACTTATTGGAATCAAAATGTTCTTATAGTTGATTATTTCACAACCTAAAGATTCAGTAAAACTTAAGATGAAGTTCAACACAATCAGCTTCTTTTTAATCTGCTGATATGTGTGCCAAAAAATAACTCTTACATAGCTAGCTACCTACAAAATGTTTCTGCTGCATTAAGTACAAAATTAATAGTCATAGCTGTCAGCAACAAACCAAGCAATCAAGAATCAAACACACCAAGGCAATAATAGTGCTAAAAATATTTGGCACACCTTACTTTGAAGTGTTATGCAAAATAAAACGCTACCCAAAATCCAGCTTTCAGAAAACAGCTTTATATTTCAGTAATGCTGTTAAAAATTTCATACCAAAAAAAGGTTGTTCATAGAGAAATCAAAGTAGCTATTTCTCTTGAAAGTGTTATTTTAATAAAGGCTGAAGTAACACTGCTTTAACCCACTGATGGAATAATATTCAAAAAAGTGTATTTCACAGCACTGCAGATAATTTGCAAGATTGATGCTTTTGCTTTAGCATACAGCCAGAAACAAGAGCATTCACAAGAGCATTTTACAACACTGTCCACCCTGTACACATCACTATGGTACCTCAAATTCAGAATGGCATTAAAGCTCAGGTTTGTACTAAAAATGAATTTTAAAAGCCTAGCTAAGCCAGTCGATTTTGTTCTTTTGTGGTAACGAGCCCAGACATTACCAGAACGAGACCAGCTCCAGGCACACACCGTGCAAGGAAATTAACATTATTTCATGCGGAGAAGGGAAAAACCCTGACGGGCAAAAACGGGACAAAGCCGGGCCCGCGCCCCGGTCCCCCTTCCCGGTACACCCCCAAAACCGGGTTTATGATCCCCTGGCGGGGGGAATACAGGAGACCGAGTGGAGGGACTTTCCCGCTGACAGGGAGAAGACGTGCGCGGCTGGAAGCAGCCCCGGAGAGCTGCCAGGCGAAAAGCTGCGGAGCCCGCAGTAAATGAAGGGCATAAACGCCCCTTCGGCTGCGGGGGGCCGACAGCCGCCGCCGGGCCTGGCCTTTGCGGGGGAGAGACCACCCGGGCCGGGGCGGGTAGGCCCGGGCCCCGCAGGCCCACCCCCGCGGCTGCCCGCCCCGACCTGACCCGCCCGGCCAAGCGCTGCCGGGAGCCTCTGCCGACGCCGGGCGCCCTCATCAAGATGTCCGCCCTCAGAGCCAGCCGGGTGAGCGGCTGGGACGGGCCCTGGCGGCCGGGGTGGGGACGGGGCGGAACGGGGAGCGCGGGAGGGCGAAGGGCTGCCGCCCGCCGTAAGTGCCGGCTTGAGGGCGGGGGAGCCGTGCCGCAGCCGCAGGCGTCAGGGCCCGGGCGGGCGCTGCCAGCCCCGACCCCGGGGGCTCTGGGCCCGGCATCGGGCCGGCCGCCAGGCCTGAAGGCAGCCCCCCCCCGGCGCCCTGCTTCCCCTCACGGCCTCGTTGTTGCCTTTCCTGATGCATACCTGGCTGCGCTGCCGGTGGCATTTTTAAATACGTGGTCTATAAAAGTTGTTTTCTGAAGTACTAACCCTGCTGTTAGGAATTAAGAATATTCTTTCTATAAGAAGAAGTTATCGAACCACTGATAATCTCCCAACTTCCCACTAGACAGTACGAAGGGTTCACAGCTCAGGCAGTACCGTGTTTACACCGGCCCTTTTCCTGCTCTCCCTGTTTCCAGAGTCGCTCCTGAATTAGGGGAAAGGTGAAGGGTGCTAGGTCAGGGTGGCCTGGCAGCCATGTCCCTCAGGCAGCAGCAATGTCCCCCGTCGGGATGCGGCCACCTGCCCAAAGCGTCGCTGTGACAGCAGCAGGCAGAGGAGGCGGCTCCACCTGACGGCAGCCAGTCCCTCGCAGATCAGAAGTGACGCTTTGGGCACAGGTGGTTGGAGTTCAGCCCCACCAACAATTGCGCCACTGTCGTGGCGACATTTCCAAAGGTGGCAGAGCTGGTGTAATCCTCCAAGGGAGGTGCGTGAGGAGTTGGGTTTGAGCATGGCTACCGGTTACTTGTCACTGGAGCCACCGACTCAGACAATAGGGAGGTTGACAGAGCAGGCAGGTGGTCGCCCAAATCCTTACATGTTGTGAACCACGGTCCTTTGTCACTTCTTTGTGTCACCTCCAGGTATGAACCCCCCCTGTCCAATTCGTATTTCCATTTGTTGGGGGGAGTGTAGGATTTTTTCAGAGTAAACTTCGGTGTTGACCTTGCATACCACTCTGGTATATGAAAGCCATGATCGGCTTAAGTTCTCTAGCATAAATTTGACAGCTTCTTTCATCTAGGGTATCATCTTTAGCATTATTTTGAACTCAGGACTTTTTCTAGTTTAGACAAAACTTTTTGGTGGCAAAGCTATATACAACTGATCATCCTTAAAAAAAAAAAAAGTGATTACAATTACCTGGCTTTTTTTCAACCTCATCTTCTTCTTGTCTGTTTCCAGATAAAATAAAGTATAAAACATTTGGGAGGATCGAGGTCTTTCTAGATGTTTGTTGGTATTGTTTGATTGTTTTGTTTATCTATATAATGGTGGTAGCAGTTGGGGAAGAAGGTAAAACTTACATAAGAACTCAATACACCATTTTGCAATGGCTGTGACTTGTGAAAACTCCAAATAAGCAATATATTGCCTACTGGAAAATACAATCTGAACTATTAATACACTCACTTAACACTTCAGTATTCAGCACTTCTATGCCTAGCAGTGGTCTTCCTGCATTTCTTCACCTTTTAACTTCATAGATGTTTTCAGTATTCCCTGAAAATATTTTTTTTACTGTGTTGATACCTATTCTTGCCTGTGTTCTTCATGCTTTGTTGTGCACTTGTGCTGCAGTCAGGCCAGTAGCTTTATGAGACTTGAGCTGCAAAGATCTTACACCTCATGTTCTTTTTTTCTTTTGCAGATGCTCCGAACCATTGCAGGGCATGGATGGAGATCACATTCTAGTAAACCTGCTCAAAACATACATATAAGCAAACCTGGAGCTGGCTTTAGCTTTGGTAAGTATTGCAGCTTTTGAAAGAAATAAAACAGTTAAGGACAAATTGCAGAGTTAGGGAAAAAAAACAGAACAACTGTATTGCATTTCAGTATGAATTTACAATTAAGGTATTTATTCTTAGTAGATTTCTATTCTTTTTTTAAAAAGTATTCAAAAACCAAAATTACTTTCTTCTCCAGCTAGGAAAGCCAGGTATGTGTGTGATATTTATGAGATTTTCTTCTTTTTTTTGACTAATGTCTGTCTTGAGCTTTTTTATTGCCAAAGTTGCCCTAGCTTTGAATAATTATCTCACACTGGCTTTTAAAATGTTAAAATAACTGTATGTAGTCTTAGTCGAACTTGGTTATGAAGGAATGTTATAAAGAAATTAATCCTCATCTTGGCATATTATATACGTAAAGCATATAAGCAAATTTAGTGGGTATATAAGTATATAAGCAAATTTAGTGGGTCAGCAGCTAGATGTTTGAAACTGAGTAGCCAGAATTGTCAAATAAGGAACATTTATCTGCCTCCATCTCCTCCTTCATTTAATTAGCACAGCATGCTTCTTGTTTCTTTTGGTAATGCATTTTATGTTACATGTACTTCCTACTCTATTTTCAATATTTTACGGATAATTTTGTGCATTGTGGGCATTCATTAGAGATCAGTGGAGGTTTTCTCTAGAGAGAAAGAGGGAGTTGAGCTTCTTTGGTTTCTGGAGAGGCTCAGGAAGGTAGGTGCTGGCGGTTTGAATTGTCCTGGAAGGAACTGAGACTTGTTTTTTCTTTTCTCATAGTCTGACAACTGGCAAAATTAAAGAGAGCTGTGACTTTATTTTTTACTTTCTTTTTTTAATAGAACTTACTGATGAACAGAAAGAGTTTCAAGCTACTGCTCGTAAGTTTGCCGTGGAGGAAATTATTCCTGTTGCTGCACAATATGACAAAAGTGGAGAGGTAAATTACCGTGCAGTAGGGGAAAAAACAGATTTTTATCTTAACCTGCATAAAATTAAAAATGTTAACTGTGATGAATCAGAAGGTGATTTTCCCTGTTTATTTCAGTATCCTCTTCCGCTCATAAAACGAGCTTGGGAACTTGGTCTTATAAATTCACACATACCAGAAAGCTGTGGTAAGTAAACATTCTTTTTAATCTGTAAAATAAAACAAAGAAAAGGACTTAGAGGAGATTTATATGTGTAATTATGGATTCTGTATAAAATGAACAGTTGCATACTTGAATACTCTAAATTTAATCAGTAGGCAGGTTGACACATACAAGTGTTACTAGGGGTGGATGCAATCAGGCAACAGATTGGACAGATCACGATTTAGTAATTTATGACCAGATTTTCTACCATGATTACAACTGCCTAATGTTACCCTGGTACACCGTGTCAGCTGATGAGGCAGAGAAATTAGAATAGGCATATTTTGATCTAGTCTCTGACACAGGCTGGAGCAATTTAAGAGTTTATTCCAGAAGGACGGTCTTCCAGTTTAGATGATGTGCAGTACAGCAGTGCTTTGGCAGTGCTTAGGTATATGACTAACCATGGCAAAATTGTTAAATTTTAGATTTTCTTTTTTGCATTTATATTACCTGAAAAAGAAGTTGGGGAAGTGTCCACAGCAGACCCTACTTTTTTTGAAGACTCATGAGAGGGTGTATCTTGTATCAAAAATGTAATTAACAAGGTTAAGGAACAAAGAGGCAAAAGGAGCAATTGTGAGGATAACATTTAGTCAGTCACAAATTCTAGGGAAACTCAGAAATAGCTGGACTATTGCAATGTGTAATCACTTGGTTATTAAATTAAAACTTACAAGTGACAAATTGGACACCATTCCTTTACAAGGTCTCCAAGGGAGAGCTGGGAAAATACATACCAGTAAGCCTGATATACCATGTAAATTAAGAGCAAGGAAGATGAAGCAGAGATAGAGTGGACACACATAAACATGATATGCTAGAGAAGGGTTTTTGTAAAAGGAAGTCATGGCACAAAAAATAACTGGAGTTCTCTGAAGTAGCTAATAAGTGTGTGAACAAGGGATGCCTGGTTGGTATAAAATGCTCGAACTTCCAAAATGAATCTGAAAAATCATCAGGTTTCATAGTGGAAAAATCAGCAGTGCAGTCTTGCTGGCACTTGCGCTATTTGGGATACCTATAAATAATCTGGAAAAGGAGGTCAATAGTGAGTTCATAGAGTTTACTGATAATACTAAGTTATTCAGTATAGAAAAGATGAAGCTGGTGCGAAGAGCTGTAGGAGAAGGTCGTGAAACTGGGTGACTGTTAAAATGGCAGATGACATTCAAAATAGGAAAAATGATGCACACAAGAAAGGAAAGAAGCAATCTAAACTTCCCAGATAAAATGGTGTCATCTGAACAAGTTACTACCTCTGGAAAAAAAAGAGATTTTGGGGGTTATAATATATAGTTTTGTGAAGATGTCAGCATAATGCCCACAAGTGGTCAAAACCATAAATTTAAGGTCAGAAATTAAGAAGGGAATGAAGAAAAAAGCAGAAGCCATAATTATGCTGCTTCTCAAATCCAAAGAGGCACTTGCCTCTTTAATTCATTATGCAGTCTGATCCTTCCACCTCAGAAGGAGGAGGTTCCTAAAAAGATGACAAAGATGATAAAAGATACAGAACAGCTTCTGTATGAGAAATGCCTAAAATGCCAGTGTCACGGAGCATGTGAAAAGGGATTGATAGCTCATTGTCCCCTTCAGCACAACTAGAAGGCATCAAATGAAGTCAGCAGACAGCAGGTTCAGAATAAATGAAAGGAGATGGTTCTACACTCAGTGTGTAGTTAATTTGTGAAACTCATTGCCCCTGGATGATATTGATGCTAAAATTGTACATAGGTTCAAAAAGAGACTGGGTAAATTCAGAGAAGAAATGTCTGTCAAGGACTAGCTAACAAAGATACCAAAGATACGTTTGGCTGAGGAAGTCACCTGAAGGCTGGGGAAAATATTTTGAGGGAGTATTGCTGTATTTTAGTTACTGTGTGTATATATATAGTATATTGTTACTGTATTTTTATGCACTTCCCAAAGTGTTGGCTTCTGTCAGAAACAGGTTACTAGGTTGGTTTTCTGACTGATACGGTTTTTTTTCATTCCTAAGTGCTGTGGTAGCTCAGGAGCCCTTGTGGCCCTTTCTCTGCTTCCTAAGAACTCTTAAGAAATTCTCAGATGTAAAGTAGTCGAAAGATTCTAGTGGTACATTCTTGCCATTTTGTGCAGCTTGTCCCACCTCAAGCACACAACACCCTGGAACTGCAAGGTGTCGTTTTTAAGTCATCTGTTACTAATCTGACAAAACTTTAGTTAAAAACCTTGCATGGAAATGTCTAATGAAACACAGTGCACAATCAAATGTACGTGGGGAATACGTTTTTGATAATTAATTTTTGTAAATCACTAGTATGTTTCAATTTAAACTCATTTTAGTCAAATATTTCAAATTTAGGTGGTCTTGGCCTTGGCAGTTTTGAAGCATGCCTTATTACAGAAGAGTTAGCTTACGGATGTACAGGGGTTCAAACTGCCATTGAGGCAAACTCCCTAGGGGTAAGTTCTGTCTTTTCTTACCTCCTTTAAACTAGAGTCTGTGCCCTTTAAAAAGATGGATTAATCATCTAAATGTTTTCTTTCAGCAAATGCCAATAATCATTGCAGGAAATGAGCAGCAGCAGAAAAAATACTTAGGAAGAATGACAGAGGAACCAATGATGTGTGTAAGTATAACTTAGGAATGCTGTAGACTGTTCCTAAATCGTATTAATCAGGTTGGTTTGTTTAAAACACTGATATCTACTCACAACTTAGCCTGTTTTGGTTTGTAAATAAACAGTGGCATTTACTGAAAGTCAAGGAATATTGAATTAGATGCATTCAATAAGTAAATAGAAGATATTACCTGGAAAACCATCCTAAGTCACTTACTGAAAATGAATACCTTTTAATTCACCTTCAAGAGAAGGTGTAGGAGTTTAAGAAAAATGCAAGGTTTATATGAGCATGAACTCAACTCAGGTGGGCATTAAACTGCATTTATGAATCTTAAATATTATCTACTTGTTACATAGAAAGAAGTAAAGATGCATGTGCAATGCGTTAAAATCTGAACAACTAAGCCTCATAAAATGAAGAGCACGGTAACCATAGAATGTTACTCTCTGCTCTTACTTTCAGATTTTAAAGGTCCTCAGCTTTCATATCGGAGTTTGTGAAGCATAAGGAAGTGATGACTTAGTAAAAGTTACAGAATGGTTCTGTTTATCATTAAAGTAAAAGACAATTTTAAGTATTATTATGGATTTATAAGGAAAGTTAACCCTACACATTTGGATTCTTGCTCAGACAGTTGTTGGGGTTTTTTTGATGTAATATTTTGGGGTTTTCCATGCAGTTCACTTAAAACTTTTACAGATCAGTTTGGTGCACATAATTCTGCAATAATTTGTGGTTCCTTAAAAACAGAACTTTCATTCCTCAAGATTTTGCATTTCATTTTCTTTCAGGCTTACTGTGTAACAGAGCCTGGAGCAGGCTCTGATGTGGCTGGTATAAAAACAAAGGCTGAGAAGAAAGGAGATGAATATGTTATTAATGGTCAGAAGATGTGGATCACAAATGGTGGGAAAGCAAACTGGTGTGTTGACTTTTGACTCATGTTACATTTTCTGTTACTGTGTTCTAAACGGAGGTGTCCCCCCCTCCAAGTTAGATACTAGTGTTTCTTTAAAGATGTTACAAATCTGAACGTTTATTATGGTTCACCATACTGCACTTCAATCTGTGCCTAATTTAACAGGACAAGGTATAAGAAAGCAGTCTCAGTGCTGTGCAATGCCTAGAAAGGAAACTGAGCGATGACATGACAACTCCATTCAAGAATGCCTCTCAAATTTTGCTGCTGTCAAACAAAATTAATTCTGCTTTCTCTTCAGGGAAGGGCAGCAACAGTAAGAGTCAACTTGCAAAGTACTCAAGAGGCTTAAATTACAAGTGATCTTGCTTTGTGGGTGTGGTGACCGAGATCAGTTGCTTCAGATTCTACTGGAAACATCTCTCACTTTTAGTGAAGACAGAAAAGCTCTAGGATTGTGGTGTTACATTTTATATTCTTAAGGGAAGCAATTTTCCAAGTGTCAAAGAATCCAGATTTTGCTGTGGTGTCTATGGAACATGCTTTACAATATAGAACTCTTTCATCATGTCTCGCATAAGATCATGCTCATCCCCAACACATAAATTCTTTTTAATTCAAGAGGAAAAACTTTATACATTTATGTATAAAGTTGAATTTTCTCATTATTTATTTCCTTGTTCAAGGCAGAACTGTCAAAGAGAATCTACTGGCTATCTTTTGTTGTTACTGAACACCATAAATGTGATTTACAACTGTTTAATTTCTAACAAAAAACTTACCTACAACTTACGCTTTGAAGAATAAAATGAAGATATTTGAAATCAAGAGGATAACATAACATTTTGCATCGAATACTGTATTTCCTAAGCAATAATTTTAATGTATGTGCTGTGAATAGGTTTCTTTTGTACTATTCATGAAGCTGATTGTAATATTAAGACTCACAATACATGGAAAAGGTGGAGAACCTTTGCATGTTGATCTGAAGTAATTTTATTAAATCTTGACTTTTGCGGTAAGAGATGCACTGACACTCCTCTCCCTCACTCCCTCTCAGTTTATTTTTGGAAGGGACAAGAAAAAAGGGTTGTTAACTTATTGATAGATCTATTATATGGTACAAACACACATAAAAACATTCAACATGTTAGCTAAAAAAGTATCTGGTTATTAATTGTGAGGATAAACTGACTCCCCTCGTCTTTGTTTTACACTAGGTATTTTTTGCTAGCTCGTACCAATCCAGATCCAAAAGCTCCTGCAAGCAAAGCCTTTACTGGATTCATTGTGGAAGCAAATAGCCCTGGAATCCAAATTGGAAGAAAGGTGAACACCGTATCTCTTATTTGACAAGCCAGGAATTATTATTCGCTTCTAAACCAATACTGCAACAAATTGCCATTAAAGAAAAAAGACTGTTAAGCAACTGAACATTTTCATGTGCTCATGTACAATCCTTTTGTTTTCACAGCATACAGCAACTATTCATAAGACATACTTAATAATTATAATTTTATTAATTCAGATAAGGAATTATTTGGAATAGTCTAAAGACTTTGCACAGCTGCAAAAGAATCTCTGAGAACCATTTAATTGACAAGTGCCAATTAAGGTGAAGTAGCATGCCTTGAAAGTGTAAGAAGCAAGGTGGACAACTTTAACCATAAACACACAGTGTGCTTTAATTTTAGCTACTCCTGCTCAAGGAATAGGCCTCGGAGACATTGGTGCTAGCTCTCTTTTTTGGGGGGGGAAACAAAGAAAGTACTATTTTTAGTAGCAGGCAAAATTGAACATTGAACATTAGGAAAGGAATCGGAAAACTTGAAAATCTCATTCATTTATTTGTTTGTAGTACAGCTGTATTTTACTTCTGCTTGCATTTTAGGATCTTTACCTTTTCCTCTCCCATCTTGAAGGATGTAATTGAACTAGAAACAGACAAATGAGTGATTACAGCTACAGAATTAATTTCACATACAGAGAAAGTAAACTGCCCAGCTTTGACAAATTAAGGGCATGCTGGTCTGTAAATGCAAAACTAGTATTTGTTGTGTATATGGTGATTTTTAGATAAAACTGAAGTGTTTGGGGGGGGAAGCTTTGTTTATGCTTTGAGTAAACTGAAGAATGAAAATGTGTTGTACCTTGGAAGAATCCAATTTAGTTGCACCTCTCTAAATTTCCCTTTTCAGGAAATGAATATGGGTCAGCGCTGCTCTGATACAAGAGGTATTGTCTTTGAAGATGTGAGAGTTCCCAAAGAAAATGTATTAATAGCTGAGGGAGCTGGCTTTAAAATCGCAATGGGAGCTTTTGATAAGACCAGACCACCCGTAAGTATCAGAAATAAGTTACTTAAAACATATAATAGGAATTTCTGATTTTCATTCTGTGCTATATTTAATTCAGGTAGCAGCTGGTGCTGTTGGGTTAGCAAAAAGAGCACTCGATGAAGCTACTAAATATGCTTTGGAGAGAAAAACCTTTGGGAAACCAATCGCTGAAGTAAGTTAAATATATAAAAATCAATATCAAAAAGCTATGTTTTCATACCAGATGCACTACTAGTTAATTTTCAATGTTGTTCCTTGATATTTAGGACGTGATTTATTATATCTCTACCATTGCTTGGGTTTTCAAGTATATAGGTCAGCACTATCTAAGTAAATCTAGCTATGCAGTAACTCCTGGGATTCATCAATAACTTATTGATGGTAATAGTAAAATCACAAAGAAAACTCCGCCCAAAACCCTGAAACTCATGTACTGTCAGGACATACTTAAGTCCTTCAATTCTAATGAACAGGGATTTTCAGGGAAGGAGAAAACCTCCCTGAGGTACGTGAAACAAGACTCTCAGTATTAATACTAATAGAATACATTGCCAATCACACTGCTTACCATGCTTAAAGAAACATCAATAAACGTCAAACTAAATACAGATCTCATAAAAAGTAAAGCACAGCTTCATAATTCAATACTTAATCCCCGTGACTTAGTAGATTTCAGAGTTAAAAACTTAAAGTCTAATTCAACATACAGTTATGAAAGCCTGATCCAAATTCTGTAGAACTCCTCAAGTACAATTTCCTGAGTGTGTTGCATTCACAAATTAAGAAATTAAGACGACTATATTCTTCTTGGATGTCACAAAATTTTAAGCAGGCAATGTTAACCTAGTTTATTTCATCATTTGTAGCACCAAGCAGTGTCTTTCATGCTTGCTGAAATGGCAATGAAAGTGGAACTGGCTAGGATGGCTTACCAAAGAGCTGCGTGGGAAGTCGATGCCGGTCGCAGAAATACCTACTATGCTTCCATTGCAAAGGCGTTCGCTGGTGATGTTGCAAACCAAGTAGCTACAGATGCAGTGCAGATTTTTGGAGGAAATGGATTTAATACTGAATATCCTGTAGAAAAACTAATGAGAGATGCTAAAATCTACCAGGTGAGTAGAAGAGAGAATGTGATCTTTATAGTAATGCATATATTTTATATAAAATAAACTAATGGCTACTTATTTGAAATCATGATGTACACATATAAAAAAAGTTTTGAGGATGAGAGCAATAATCCTTCCATTTAAAGAAAGGGCATTCAAATCAGACAAATTTTTGCACACAAAACTCTTTGTATTAGATCAACAACTTAACCTACACAAGAGAAATAAATTTAGTGGTGTTTTGTTTTTTCTGATGTGGTAACTCTTTGAAATTCTTGGACTCCTCATTTTGAAGCTTTTGAACTTTTAGAAAAAAACACTGTAGAAAACACTGATCAAAATACCAATGCCTGCTTTGGCATTGGTAGATGGTTTATGTATAATACTGTTCTCTTCATCACTTCTTGCTGTGCTCTAAACCTTCTGTCTGAAACTTTGGTATCATAAGCTGGGCAGATTACTTGAGTTGAGATATCAACAGCACTGAGTATCATGGATTAATTAGCTTGCATATGTTGTATTAACAGAAGTGTGGCACAACCAGCAGTGATTAGCCTTTTTTTAAAAAAAAAAACAACAAAACATACTCCTATTTACTCGTTTAGCCTGTAGTCACCCATAATCCCCAGATCTTTTTCTGCAGTATTATCACCAAGAAATTATTCCATGTCATAATTCTTCTCTGTGCTACAGTTCTTTATTCAGCAAGAATGATTTAATTCTGTTCAG
This sequence comes from Aptenodytes patagonicus, assembly GCF_965638725.1. NCBI lineage: Eukaryota > Metazoa > Chordata > Aves > Sphenisciformes > Spheniscidae > Aptenodytes > Aptenodytes patagonicus. The sequence goes on along the minus strand of NW_027472036.1, from coordinate 336,771 downwards.
GAAAACCAGTAATCTTTATCTTTTCATCTCTTTCTGACATTAATAATGACTAGATAAAACACATCAAAATAGATGATATCAAGATATGCATGTGGACCATGATCTGTGATGTTAGTTATAACAGTTGTCATTCTTAAGATTCTAGGTAGTTGAAATTTCTCTTACAGCTGACTTAAAAATGAAAAGTATTCTCACTAGCCAAGAATTTTATTATCTCTGGCTTTGCTGCCAGCAAGCCAAATAGAACAGAGGGAAGATGCAGAATGTTTCTAGAGGAAAAAGCAAGAGTACAGGGTTAAAAAAAAAAGAGAGAAAGAAAGAGAGAAAGAGAGAAAGAGAGAAAGAGAGAAAGAAAGAAAGAAAGAAAGAGTGTGTTGAAGGCAATAAATGGATGAAAGGGAACACGTGCTATGGTCTTGAAAGGCTAGTCAAAGAAAATACAACACTTTCAGCACAGGTGACCTCCTCCCCTCCACCCACCGTTTCAAAACCTACTTTGTAAAACCTAAATTATGTATTTCCTTCCCCAGATAAGACATTTTCCCCATCCTTCTTCACTCACTATGTCTGTTAATTTCATGAGAACCTTACTGAGTTTTGATGAGAGCATCTGAGGGAACAAGACTGTCTCTCAGTATCTTATATGTGGTTTATTGCATTTAGCCCATTGTAGTTACCCAAGTCGCACTGGAATTTTTTCAGTTTTCTCTGTCTTTCTGCACATCCTAATCCACACTGGATTAGTGCTATGAAGGTTTACAAGCGTAGAAAGATCTGTTAAAATATTTTTTAAATGATCAGCTAACATTATTTTAATTCTTCTTTTCAGATTTATGAGGGAACTGCTCAGATTCAAAGGATGATCATAGCTCGTGAACATGTTGGCAAATACAAGGCTTAAAGAAATGTATCAGGCAATCTGGTGCTGCTGTAGTGTTCTGTGTTCTCATGGAAGAGGATGTTAGTGCATTTCTCAATACAATTAGAAAGGTGTGGGAAAACCCCTTTGCCTTCAAAATCTTTGTACTGCGTACACGATTAAGCACTACTTCTGTACTCCCCATCCATTCTTTTACTTCGTTCCTCCTGACTAACAAACTTGGTGTTTTCTAAACATTTCTGAATTCCAAAGTGATTGGTTGTCATCTTTCCCCACTCACTCTCTTTCACTCAGATCTTTGGCTTTTGGTGGGAGAAGAGGTAAATACTTCCCTGTAGAATTTACATGATCAAAAAAGTGAACAAAATTCAGATTCTTTTAATTATGTTTTTTTTGTCTGTGAAGGCATTCAGCATGTAACAAGGAATTGGATTTTAGGTGTTTCTCTATTGTTTATAATGACACAGATTTGCTCCCACTGTTTTAGCACTGGAGTTCAGGTGGATATCAAATTAATAAATCTCAGAGCAATTTAAAAAATTGCTTCCTCAGGTATACCATGTTGCAGCACATGGTCTCTAGGTCACCACTTACTAAAATAAATATGACAACACTGTGGTTTTGTGGTCTTTAGAAACTTGCATCTTTTAAAAAAATTGAAAGTGAATACATATTGACTTCTGGACCTTTCAGAAACATACATTCTCATAAATTACAACACAGATAGATGTTACTTTTCTCAAATGGTGGCTGGATTGCTACTTGCAGATTATCTATATTTTACACGTGTCCATGAGTCAGTATGAACAAAAACTAGTTTTTGTTTTCAAAAGATAGAGCATAATAGGACTTCTTTTCTGTGACTTAACCATCTTATTCACCTGAGTCCAG